>NC_074692.1:36719281-36814281 GCF_029448725.1 Salvelinus fontinalis
CAGGTTCATCTCTCTGTAGGTGGTAACTTTGTTATGGAAGGTTTGGGAATCGCTTCCTTTTAGGTGGTTGTAGAATTTAACAGCTCTTTTCTGGATTTTGATAATTAGCGGGTATCGGCCTAATTCTGCTCTGCATGCATTATTTGGTGTTTTACGTTGTACACAGACGATATTTTTGCAAAATTCTGCATGCAGAGTCTCAATTTGGTGTTTGTCCCATTTTGTGAATTCTTGGTTGGTGAGTGGACCCCAGACCTCACAACCATAAAGGGCAATGGGTTCTATGACTGATTCAAGTATTTTTATCCAGATCCTAATTGGTATGTCGAATTTTATGTTCATTTTGATGGCGTAGAAGGCCCTTCTTGCCTTGTCTCTCAGATTGTTCACAGCTTTGTGGAAGTTACCTGTGGCGCTGATGTTTAGGCCAAGGTATGTATTGTTTTTTGTGTGCTGTAGGTGGACGGTGTCAAGATGTAATTTGTATTTGTGGTCCTGGCAACTGGACCTTTTTTGGAACACCATCATTTTTCGTCTTACTGAGATTTACTGTCAGGGCCCAGGTCTAACAGAATCTGTGCAGAATATCTAAGTGCTGCTGTAGGCCCTCCTTGGTTGGGGACAGAAGCACCAGATCATCAGCAAACAGCAGACATTTGACTTCAGATTCTAGTAGGGTGAGGCCGGCTGCTGCAGACTGTTCTAGTGCCCTCGCCAATTCGTTGACATATGTGTTGAAGAGGGTGGTGCTCAAGCTGCATCCCTGTTTCACCCCATGGCCCTGTGGAAAGAAATGTATGTTTTTTGCCAATTTTAACCGCACATTTGTTGTTTGTGTACATGGATTTTATAATGTTGTAAGTTTTTACACAACTTTTCATCAATTTGTATAGCAGACCTTCATGCCAAATTGAGTCAAAAGCTTTTTTGAAATCAACAAAGTATGAGAATACTTTGCCTTTGTTCTAGTTTGTTCGTGAATTAGTGTGTTTAGGGTGAAAACGTGGTCTGTCGTATGGTAATTTGGTAAAAAAAACGATTTGACATTTGCTCAGTACATTGTTTTCACTGAGGAAATGTTCGAGTCTGCTGTTAATGATAATGCAGAGGATTTTCCCAAGGTTGCTGTTGACGCATATCCCACGGAAGTTATTGGGGTCAAATTTGTCTCCACTTTTGTGGATTGGGGTGATCAGTCCTTGGTTCCAAATATTGGGGAAGATGCCAGAGCTAAGGATGATGTTAAAGAGTTTAAGAGCTGATTCTAAGATGTGTAATTGATCATGTATATATTTTTTCTGTTTGTTCTTTGTTCTTTGTTATAGAGCTAAAGGGATTGGAGAAGTGGTTTATTCACACATCTCCATTTTGGATAGATAACTCCGTGTTGTTGTTTGTTTAGTGTGTTCTAATTTTCCCAGAAGTGGTTAGATTGTATGGATTCTTCAATTACATTGATCTGATTTCTGAAGTGCTGTTCCTTCTTTTTCCGTAGTGTATTTCTGTATTGTTTTAGTGATTCACCATAGTGAAGGTGTGCTGTAGGTTTTCTGGGTCTCTATGTTTTTGTTTGGATATGTTTCTCAATTTCTTTCTTAGGTTTTTGCATTCTTCATCAAACCATTTGTCATTGTTGTTAACTTTCTTAGGTTGTCTGCTTGAATTTTTTTGATTTGATAGGGAAGCTTTAGGTTAAATATACTGTTTTGGTTTTCTACTGCCAAGTTTACACCTTCACTATTACAGTGGAACATTTTGTCCAGGAAGTTGTCTAAAAGGGATTGAATTTGTTGTTGCCTAATTGTTTTTTGGTAGGTTTCTACACTACTTTTCTTCCATCTATAGTGTTTTTTAATTTTATGCAGTTCCTTTGGCTTTGATGCCTCATGATTGAGTATGTCTCCGTTCAAGTAGACTGTGATTTTGCTGTGATCTGATAGGGGAATCAGTGGGATGACTGTGAACGCTCTGAGAGACTCTGGGTTGAGGTCAGTGATAAAGTAGTCTACAGTACTACTGCCAAGGGATGAGCTGTAGTTGTACCTACCGTAAGAGTCTCCTCAAAGCCTACCATTGACTATGCACATACCCAGCGTGTGACAGAATTGCAGGAGTTGTGACCTGTTTTTGTTGGTTGTTTTGTCATAGTTGTATCTAGGGGGGCATATGGGGGGTTGAATGTTGTCACCTCCAGATAGGTGTTTGTCCCCTTGTTCCCCTGTGTGCTGAGGGTGACATTCACCACAGACTAGGACTATGCCCCCAGGCCTGGAAATGGTTGATCTCCACCTCTAGGATGGAGAAGCTGTCATCGTTAAAGTATGGGGATTCTATTGGGGGGATATAGGTAGCACACATGAGGAGATCATTTCCTTATTAATTTCTAGCCAGATGTAAAATGTTTCTGTTCTAACTCATTTAATAGAGTGGATTAGTTCTGATCTATAACTAGTTAGCATACCCCTTGAGTCTCTTCCATGTTTCAGACCTGGTAGTTTGGTGGATGGGACTACCAGCTCTCTGTAACCTAGTGGGCAACCAATGGGTCCGTCTCCGCTATACCATGTTTCTTGTAAGATGTCAACGTCTGTATTTCTGATTTCTTTGATGAAGTCTTGGTTCCTGCTCTTTAGGCCAAATGCAGATGACCTCTGACCTTGTATATTCCAGGATGAGATCGTAAATACTTTGTGTTCCATAGTGTCTAGTTTTGTTTTCCTGTGGCTCGGACCATTACGGTAGGTGTGAGCAGAGCATGTTGAGCATAAGCATAAGACTGATCTGGGGGGTCTTATATAGGGTGTGGCTAGGGTTTGTTTGGGGAGGTATCGACTCTCTCTCAATTCAATTTAAATTAAAGGAATTCCTCTCTCTCTCTCTCTCTCTCTCTCTCTCTCTCTCTCTCTCTCTCTCTCTCTCTCTCTCTCTCTCTCTCTCTCTCTCTCTCTCTCTCTCTCTCTCTCTCTCTCTCTCTCTCTCTCTCTCTCTCTCTCTCTCTCTCTGTACACTCCACTCTGTCTGTTTCGCTCTGTCTCTGTTTCTCTCTCTCTCTATCTCACACTCAGGCTTCAGGGAGAATGATGATATGACGTCTCAGGATATTTGACATGTCTGAAGTTATTTGAGTTTGCCGTTTTCAAAGTAAAAAACGTCATCAACAGTTTTATAACTGTAGTTGTATAAGAAGTTGTATTATAAGAGCTTTTTAATGTTTGGACCTACCCATTCAAGAGTTTTTCTTATTTTTTACTGTTTTTACGTTTTTCTACATTGTAGAATGTGGTAACCAAAAAGTGTTAAACAAGTCAAAATATGTTTTATATTTTAGATTCTTCAAAGTAGCCACCCTTTGCCTTGATGACAGCTTTGCACACTCTTGGCATTCTCTCAACCAACTTCACCTGGAATGCTTTTCCAACAGTCTTGAAGGAGTTCCCACAAATGCTAAGCACTTGTTGGCTGTTTATCCTTCACTCTGCGGTCCATCTCATCCCAAACCATCTCAATTGGGTTGAGGTCGGGTGATTGTGGAGGCCAGGTCATCTGATGCAGCACTCCATCACTATCCTTATTGGTCAACTAGCCCTTACACAACCTGGAGGTGTGTTTTGGGTCATTGTCCTGTTAAAAAACAAATGATAGTCCCACTAAGCGCAAATCAGATTGGATGGCGTATCACTGCAGAATGCTGTGGTAGCCATGTTGGTTAAGTGTGCCTTGAATTCTAAATAAATAACTGACAGTGTCACCAGCAAGCACCATCACACCTCCTCCTCCATGCTTCACGGTGGGAACCATAAATGCGGAGATCATCCGTTCACCTACTCTGCGTCTCACAAAGACATGGCGGTTGGAACCAAAACCTCCCATTTGGATTCATCAGACCAAAGGACAGATTTACACTGGTCTAATGTCCATTGGCCCAAGCAAGTCTATTCTTCTTATTGGTGTATTTTAGTTGTGGTTTCTTTGCAGCAATTCGACCATGAAGGCCTGATTCACGCAGTCTCCTCTGAACAGTTGATGTTGAGATGTGTCTTTTACTTGAACTCTGTGTGTATAATTGAAGAATAAAGCTTTATAACTGTAGTTTATAACTGTTTAATTACAGACTAACTGTTTCTCTGTGCGTAAGAGCTTTAGAATTATATATAATATCAGTTTATAACTGTTTAATAAGAGTCATTTTGTATTTCTGTGTGTCTCAGAGTGAAGCAGAAGAAGTCCAAGCCTCAGCACCTGAAGATCAACAGTAGTATGGGGAGCTGTGAGAACCTGCCTACCCAGCGTTCACCCCTACACTCCTCCGACCATCGCTCCCTCCGTTCCTTTTTCTTCCCCACCTTCATGCCCTCCACTCCCCCCGTCTACTCCGACGCAAGTAAGTACCCTTTTTATAACACTAAGACTTACAGTATAGTACTCGTTAGTCTAGGAGTGTTCAATTTGATCTGCAAATGGCCGATGTGGGTGCAGGGAGTAACTCACCTGATTCAACTAATACAATCTTGATTGAAGATTGTCATTGCTTGGCTAGTTGAATCAGGGGTGTTATCTAGTGTGCAGTGGTTTAAAGTACTTAAGTAAAAATACTTGAAAGTACTACTTAAGTCGTTTTTTGGGGTATCTGTACTCCTAACTTGACTATGTATGTTTTTGACAACTTTTACTTTTACTTTAATACATTCCTAAAGAAAATGATATACTTTTTACTCCATACATTTTCCCTGACACCCAAAAGTACTCGTTACATTTTGAATGCTTAGCAGGACAGGAAAATGAACAAATTCACACACTTATCAAAAGAACATCCTTGGTCATCCCTACAGCCCCTGATCTGGCGGACTCACTAAACACATGCTTCGTTTGTAAATGATGTCTGAGTGTTGGAGTGTTTCCCTAGCTATCCGTACAATTAAAATAACAGGAAAATGATGCCTTCTGATTTGCTTAATATAATGAATTTGAAATTATTTATACTTTTACTTTTACTTTTGATACTTAAGAATATATTAGCGATTACATTTACTTTTGATACTTAAGTATATTTCAAACCAAATACTTTTAGAGTTTTACTCAAGTAGTATTTTACTGGGTGACTTTCACTTTGTATTAAGGTATCTTTACTTTTACTCAAGTATGACAATTGGGTACTTTCTCCACCACTACTAGTGTGTTACATGATTGTCCACTGTCTGTCTACAGGTCTTTCTCTAGTCATTTCTTTATGGGAGTACAACGTTTCAGGAGAAGACCCAGATGCAGACAGTGTTGAAGTCACAAGAGTGTATTATTAGAACAGGGGGCAGGCAAAACGACAGGTCAAGGGCAGGCAGAGGTCAGTAATCCAGATCAGAGTCCATAAGGTACAGAACGACAGGCAGTCTCGGGGGCAGGGCAGGCAGAGGTCAATAATCCAGGTTGGTGTGACAAGGTACAGAACGGCAGGCAGGCTCAGTGTCAGGGCAGGCAGAATGGTCAAAACTGGGAAAACTAGAAAACAGGAACTAGAAAGAGACAGGAGCAAGGGAAAAAACGCTGGTAGGCTTGACAAACAAAACAAACTGGCAACAGACAAACAGAGAACACAGGTATAAATACAGTGGGGATAATGGGGAAGATGGGCGACACCTGGAGGGGGGTGGAGACAAGCAAGCACAAAGACAGGTGAAACAGATCAGGGAGTTTAGGGAGTTTAGAGTACTAGCCATACTTAAACACATAACAAGCATAACAATCGGTCCTGAACGAGAGAGCGAGACGGGGACGATGTGAGGAGACTGAGAATGACGGAAGGAGGCAGGGACAGGGATGTCAGGGAATGAAATATGGCCTTCGATAGGGGATCTGAATGGGTCTAGACTCTAATAGTCCTTAATTCATTGTTTGGGGTTTTAGGCTGGGTTTCTGTATAGCACTTTGTGACATCGGCTGATGTAAAAAAGGCTTTATAAATACATTTGATTGATTGATTGATTGTCAGGTATTACCATGAACGTCTGGATTCACTTGTGGACTCAAGATGGTATACGAGAAGCAGCAGGAAGTACACAGACTCCTACATAGGCTATACATACACAAAACAAAGATAATGCATTATGGTTATCGCTCAAGATGAGGCGTCTACTTCAATTAATCTCCTGCAACATAAAATGGGATGAATGACGTGTATGTTTGTGTGTTTTTGTAGGGAGTGAAAGAGGGAGAGAAAAGGGGAAGAGAGAGAGAGTCAGACAAACAGAGAGAGAGTTTAGGATAGAGAGAGAAAGAATGAGAGAGCAGGAGAGAGAGAGTCAGACAGACGGACAGAGAGAGAGAGTTTAGGATAGAGAGAGAAAGAACGAGAGAGCAGGAGAGAGAGAGAGTCAGACAGATGGACAGACAGAGTTTAGGATAGAGAGATAGAATGAGAGAGCAGGAGAGAGAGTCAGACAGACGGATAGAGAGAGAGAGAGTTTAGGATAGAGAGAGAAAGAACGAGAGAGCAGGAGAGAGAGAGAGAGAGAGAGTCAGACAGACGGACAGAGAGAGAGAGTTTAGGATAGAGAGAGAAAGAACGAGAGAGCAGGAGAGAGAGAGAGAGAGTCAGACAGACAGATAGACAGAGTTTAGGATAGAGAGAGATAGAATGAGAGAGCAGGAGAGAGAGAGAGAGAGTCAGACAGACGGATAGACAGAGTTTAGGATAGAGAGAGAAAGAACGAGAGAGCAGGAGAGAGAGAGAGAGAGAGAGTCAGACAGACGGATAGACAGTTTAGGATAGAGAGAGATAGAACGGAGAGCGCAGGAGAGAGAGAGAGTCAGACAGACGGATAGACAGAGAGTTTTGGATAGCGAGAGAAAGAACGTGACAGTGATGATAATTCTCCCTGCTGCATGATGGAATATGATAAACTTCTTGTGAAGTCATGTTTAATACGACACCAGTTGCTCAAAGTCAAGTGCTCCTGGTAATCCAATATCTCCCTCAGTAATTACTGTCTTTGTCACGTAAGTACAAATAAGTATAATTACTGTCTCTTGTTCTTTATGTCAGCGTTAGGGGCTCGAGCCTCTAGATATTCAGGACTATTAACTAAGTGTGTTTAATTCCAGTGTTTGAGGACCACTGATGGTTCAGCTTTTTCTTGCCGTCGGTGACTGACTAGACTACTGATGTGTCTATTCTCTGTCCAGTGAGACTAATTGACCAAGTGATTACCAGGGATAAGATAGAATGAAAGAGGTTGACTTTAACCACAGATCTAGAATCAAATAACCTTACCTACAGTTCTACCAGTAACCATTAGTCATTTGGACAAAATATCTGACCCAGAACCAGAGGTTAAGGTCAAAGTCCACCCACTAGAACAACCGACATGGCCTGGCCCTCCACCCACTCCAGAACAACCAACATGGCCTGGCCCTCCACCCACTCCAGAACAACCGACATGGCCTGGCCCTCCACCCACTCCAGAACAACCAACATGGCCTGGCTCTCCACCCACTCCAGAACAACCGACATGGCCTGGCCCTCCACCCACTAGAACAACCGACATGGCCTGGCCCTCCACCCACTCCAGAACAACCGACATGGCCTGGCCCTCCACCCACTCCAGAACAACCGACATGGCCTGGCCCTCCACCCACTAGAAAACCGACATGGCCCTCCACCCACTAGAACAACCAACATGGCCTGGCCCTCCACCCACTCCAGAACAACCGACATGGCCTGGCCCTCCACCCACTAGAACAACCGACATGGCCCTCCACCCACTAGAACAACCGACATGGCCTGGCCCTCCACCCACTAGAACAACCGACATGGTCTGGCCCTCCACCCACTAGAACAACCAACATGGCCCTCCAGCCACTAGAACAACCGACATGGCCTGGCCCTCCACCCACTAGAACAACCGACATGGCCTGGCCCTCCACCCACTAGAACAACCGACATGGCCCTCCACCCACTCCAGAACAACCAACATGGCCTGGCCCTCCACCCACCAGAACAATCAACATGGCCTGGCCCTCCACCCACTAGAACAACCGACATGACCTGGCCCTCCACCCACTAGAACAACCGACATGGCCTGGCCCTCCACCCACTAGAACAACCGACATGGTCTGGCCCTCCACCCACTCCAGAACAACCAACATGGCCTGGCCCTCCACCCACTAGAACAACCGACATGGCCTGGCCCTCCACCCACTAGAACAACCTACATGGTCTGGCCCTCCACCCACTAGAACAACCGACATGGCCTGACCCTCCACCCACCAGATCAACCAACATGGCCTGGCCCTCCACCCACTAGAACAACCGACATGGCCTGGCCCTCCACCCACTCCAGAACAACCAACATGTTTTGGCCCTCCACCCACTCCAGAACAACCAACATGTTTTGGCCCTCCACCCACTCCAGAACAACCAACATGTCTTGGCCCTCCACCCACCAGAACAACCAACATGCCCTGGCCCTCCACCCACTTCAGAACAACCAACATGTCTTGGCCCTCCACCCACTCCAGAACAACCAACATGGCCTGGCCCTCCACCCACTAGAACAACCGACATGGCCTGGCCCTCCACCCACTAGAACAACCGACATGGTCTGGCCCTCCACCCACTCCAGAACAACCAACATGGCCTGGCCCTCCACCCACTAGAACAACCGACATGGCCTGGCCCTCCACCCACTAGAACAACCTACATGGTCTGGCCCTCCACCCACTAGAACAACCGACATGGCCTGACCCTCCACCCACCAGATCAACCAACATGGCCTGGCCCTCCACCCACTAGAACAACCGACATGGCCTGGCCCTCCACCCACTCCAGAACAACCAACATGTTTTGGCCCTCCACCCACTCCAGAACAACCAACATGTTTTGGCCCTCCACCCACTCCAGAACAACCAACATGTCTTGGCCCTCCACCCACCAGAACAACCAACATGCCCTGGCCCTCCACCCACTTCAGAACAACCAACATGTCTTGGCCCTCCACCCACTCCAGAACAACCAACATGGCTAGGCCCTCAAGCACTACAATATAGAGGACTATCCCGGGTACAGGCAGTGAGAAACCTCCAGTCTGGCTCATTATCTTACTGTGGCTCAGACAAAGACATTAGAGATGAAGACAATTGCCTATCTAAGGCAGTTATTCATAGTAAGTGGCGGCATCCCTAATGCTTTTATCTGTCTGCTTAGCCTCCCCCTGGGGTCCCAGTGCGGCTCATAGCAGCACAGAGCCACGGAGCAGGCCTGGCGGGTGTCGTCAGTCTGTTAATGGTTCTGCTTGGGGTCCGGAAGGAAAGATAGATATCCAGAATGCTGCCGCAGTTTTATTGAGCACGCTGTGCCGTAAAGTATCTGCTTGGGATCTGCTCAGCACAGCTCATCAAAGCCCCTTCTGGGACTACAAGAACCAAGCTACTGGCTCTGATATCTGTATCAAAGAGTAAAGACCCCATGAGGGTAGCTGGCCAATAGGCCTGATCAGATTGAGTCAGAACGGAGGCTGAATTGATGCTGTCCTTGCCTTTATTCATAATACAAAATTAAACAAATAATGATGTTATATATCACATCGTTTTACAGTGGCAGTTGAAATCGGTTGCATATCATACGGTTTTGCACTGCATCGGAATGTAATAGATTTCAGTATTCTTAAACATTTTGCCTTGATACAAAAATTAGAACCATGTTTCAGGGCGGCTGTATTTTGTGTCTCGTCATGAAGCTTAGAGATTTGAGGTTTGTTTTAGTTTGCCTGATTGAAGTGGTGCCTGCAGGGAGATAGGTTTTGTGTGTCCAGTTGGAAGGCTGCCCCTAGCACACCAACACCTGCTAGGCCTAGAGAGCCTGCTGCCAGGTAATCACAGACACCACCAGGTTAATTTCACCCTAAAGAGCCTGCTGACAGGTAAACACAGACACCTCAAGGCACATTTTAACACTGCTACCAGAAGAACACAGACACCACCAGGCTCATTTTAACACTGCTGCCAGAAGAACACAGACACCACCAGGCTCATTTTAACACTGCTGCCAGAAGAACACAGACACCACCAGGCTCATTTTAACACTGCTGCCAGCTAAACACAGACACCACCAGGCTCATTTTACCACTGCCAGTTAAACACAGACACCAGCAGGCTCATTTCACCACTGCTGCCAGCTAAACACAGACACCACCAGGCTCATTTTACCACTGCCAGTTAAACACAGACACCAGCAGGCTCATTTCACCACTGCTGCCAGCTAAACACAGACACCACCTGGCTCATTTTACCACTGCTGCCAGGTAAATACAGACAGTATGGCCTAGTCAAAGCCCAGACCTCAATCCATTTGAGAATCTGTGGTATGACTTAAAGATTGCTGTATACCAGCAGAACCCATCCAACTTGAAGGAGCTGGAGCAGTTTTACCTTGAAGAATGGGCAGAAATCCCTATGGATAGATGTGCCAAGCTTATAGAGACATACCCCAAGAGACTTGCAACTGTAATTGCTGCAAAAGGTGGCTCTACAAAGTATTGACTTTGGGGGGTGAATAGTTATGCACGCTCAAGTTTTCATTTTTTTTGGTCTTATTTCTTGTTAGTTTCACAATAAAAAATATTTTGCATCTTCAAAGTGGTAGGCAAGCCACTGTAAACACAGACATCACATAGCTCATTTTACTGCTGCCAGCTAAACACAGACACCACCAGGCTCATTTTATCACTGCCAGCTAAACACAGACACCACCAAGCTCATTTTACCACTGCTTCCAGGTAAACACCACCAGACAAATGTTACCACTGCTGTCTGGTAAACACAGACACCACCAGGCTCTTTTTACCGCTGTTGCCAAGTAAACACAGACACCACCAGGCTCTTTTTACCGCTGCTGCCAAGTAAACACATACACCACCAGGCTCATTTTACCACCGCTACCAGCTAAACACAGACACCACCAAGCTCATTTTACCACCTCTGCCAGCTAAACACAGACACCACCAGGCTCATTTTACCACTGCTGCCAGGTAAACACAGACACCACAGCCTCATTGTACCACTGCTGCCAGGTAAACACAGACACCACAGCCTCATTGTACCACTGCTGCCAGGTAAACACACCAGGCTCATTTTACCACCACTTCCAGCTAAACACAGACACCACCAGGCTCATTTTTTCCACCGCTTCCAGCTAAACACAGACACCACCAGGATAATTTTACCACCTCTGCCAGGTAAACAAAACACTGCCTTTATAATAGGACAGACATTCACTGCCTGAGGTAGTTCTGGTCCCAGATCTGATGGTGTTGTTTTATGTCATTTGGTAGACATACTCTATTCCAGAGCAATTACAGTTTAGTGACTTGCTCAAGGGCACATTGACAGATGTCTCACCTTGTCGGCTCAGGGATTCAAACCAGCGACCTTTCGGTTACTGGCCCAACGCTTTTAACCACTAGGCTACCTGCCATATGAGTTGGGAAGACAGCACAAACAGATATGGGACCAGATCTGAGGGGCTTTGGCCCATTTGTAGAAGATAATATGTATTTTCTAACGTGTTGTTTTTAATGACCATCACCATGATGTGTACAACAGGAATTCTAGGGCACTTGGTGATAGGTGAGAAGAGGGAGGGGTGTTCTCCTCGTCAAAGATGACATCAAAACAATATTCTGTAGAAAGGTCATACCCACGCGTTGAATGGTTGTCATGGAAACAGTGCTGGCAACAAGGCTCTTTGTCTCGAGTCGAACGGAGGAGTTTGTTTCACACCGTGGAAATTACAGTTACATTTCACCACCGCTCTTTGCCAACTTCTGCTACTTAGAATACACATGGGGTAGTTTTATTAAAGAAAAATAGATTCATATCATTATTCAAACTTGTTATTGTGTTTCATATCATTCAGCCCTGTCTTTTGACTCTTTTTCCATTTCAGTTGGTTTCCACACATAAAGATGCCATAGCCTGCTGTAGGTGCCTGTGATCAGAAAGGCAGACATGTTTTTTCTACTTTATGGTGTAATATCCTCCATGTCTATGTATCCACTCTCTCTCCCTGTTGTTTGGCTGTTTGTCATCTCATTAGATTATGACATGAGTGGGGAGGGGGGTGGGGGGGTGGAGGGGTAAGGAGGCTGTGAGTCTATCCAAATTAAAGAGAAAGAATGGGGGACACTGTTGTCTGGCGCCTTTGGGATACTCTGACATCCGTCTGTGTGAGTGTGTGTGTGTCTGTGTGTCTGTGTGCGTGTGTGTGCGTGTGCACGTGTTTGTTGGCTTGAGTGGCACACATGTGCAAAGACTCATCAAGTCAGGCCCAGAGATGTCAACACCATGCGATGTTGCGTTTACAAGGTTGTTAGTGTAAATAGACTAAACAATAAGCAGATGATGTCACTTCCCATTCTCTATCAGATTATCAGGCTGACTGAGTGTAATTTAGCGACGTATTGGACTGTGAACCAGAGACACAGAGTTACAGGCTCCTGGAGGGGGAGGTGTAGGGATGGTGTGTTTGTGTGTGCAACAGGAACTAGGAAATGCAGTGTTTCTGAACCTACGTTAATCAGTCCTATCATTAATCATTGATATCCACTTCAGTGGCCTGCTGTCACACAGTAAACCCTTAATTCATCAGGTTATTACTGGGTTACTGGTACAAGTTCAGATTGTTTTTATACTGTTATTATTCTATACATTCAGTATCATAGCATTATTTAAATATTCCCCATGTCATGTTAATGGGGCTCCAACATGGCTGTTATGGAATGTTGTAGTGTCATGTTAATGAGGCTCCAACATGGCTGCTATAGAATGTTGTAGTGTCATGTTAATGAGGCTCCAACATGGCTGCTATAGAATGTTGTAGTGTCATGTTAATGAGGCTCCAACATGGCTGCTATAGAATGTTGTAGTGTCATGTTAATGGGGCTCCAACATGGCTGTTATATAATGTTGTAGTGTCATGTTAATGGGGCTCCAACATGACTGTTATAGAATGTTGTAGTGTCATGTTAATGGGGCTCCAACATGGCTGCTATAGAATGTTGTAGTGTCATGTTAATGAGCTCCAACATGGCTGCTATAGAATGTTGTAGTGTCATGTTAATGAGCTCCAACATGGCTGCTATAGAATGTTGTAGTGTCATGTTAATGAGCTCCAACATGGCTGCTATAGAATGTTGTAGTGTCATATTAATGGGGCTCCAACATGGCTGCTTTAGAATATTGTAGTGTCATGTTAATGAGCTCCAACATGGCTGCTATAGAATGTTGTAGTGTCATATTAATGGGGCTCCAACATGGCTGCTATAGAATGTTGTAGTGTCATGTTAATGAGCTCCAACATGGCTGCTATAGAATGTTGTAGTGTCATATTAATGGGGCTCCAACATGGCTGCTATAGAATATTGTAGTGTCATGTTAATGAGCTCCAACATGGCTGCTATAGAATGTTGTAGTGTCATGTTAATGAGCTCCAACATGGCTGTTATAGAATGTTGTAGTGTCATGTTAATGAGCTCCAACATGGCTGCTATAGAATGTTGTAGTGTCATTTTAATGGGTCTCCAACATGGCTGCTATAGAATGTTGTAGTGTCATGTTAATGAGGCTCCAACATGGCTGTTATAGAATGCTGTAGTGTCATGTTAATGAGCTCCAACATGGCTGCTATAGAATGTTGTAGTGTCATGTTAATGAGGCTCCAACATGGCTGCTATAGAATGTTGTAGTGTCATGTTAATGAGGCTCGAACATGGCTGCTATAGATTTTTGTAGTGTCATGTTAATGAGGCTCCAACATGGCTGCTATAGAATGTTGTAGTGTCATGTTAATGGAGCTCCAACATGGCTGCTATAGATTTTTGTAGTGTCATGTTAATGAGGCTCCAACATGGCTGCTATAGAATGTTGTAGTGTCATGTTAATGAGGCTCCAACATGGCTGTTATAGAATGCTGTAGTGTCATGTTAATGAGCTCCAACATGGCTGCTATAGAATGTTGTAGTGTCATGTTAATGAGGCTCCAACATGGCTGCTATAGAATGTTGTAGTGTCATGTTAATGAGGCTCCAACATGGCTGCTATAGATTTTTGTAGTGTCATGTTAATGAGGCTCCAACATGGCTGCTATAGAATGTTGTAGTGTCATGTTAATGAGGCTCCAACATGGCTGCTATAGAATGTTGTAGTGTCATGTTAATGAGGCTCCAACATGGCTGCTATAGAATGTTGTAGTGTCATGTTAATGAGCTCCAACATGGCTGCTATAGATTTTTGTAGTGTCATGTACATGCATCATAATGCTCATTCTAGACATTCACTTTTGTAGTATTTTTTTTAATAGCCTTCGTTATTTTAATGGGGATCTGACATGATCCAGCTCTCTAAACACATGGCTCTGCTAACGATAGGTCAGGTTAGGGTCATGTTATTGAACGTGAAACAGAATAGAGAATAGATTTGCACAGAACATTTTCTCTCACACACACACACGCACACGCGCACGCGCACGCGCACGCGCACGCGCACACGCACACGCACACGCACACACACACACACACACACACACACACACACACACACACACACACACACACACACACACACTGGTCTGGGCTTTTTTCTCAATCTCACACTTTGCTGATGCTGAATTTCTGAGCAGTATACTGTAGTAATGGTGAATATCTGAGCAGTATACTGTAGTAATGGTGAATATCTGAGCAGTATACTGTAGTAATGGTGAATATCTGAGCAGTATACTGTAGTAATGGTGAATATCTGAGCAGTATACTGTAGTAATGGTGAATATCTGAGCAGTATACTGTAGTAACGGTGAATATCTGAGCAGTATACTGTAGTAACGCTGAATATCTCAGCAGTATACTGTAGTAATGGTGAATATCTGAGCAGTATACTGTAGTAATGGTGAATATCTGAGCAGTATACTGTAGTAATGATGAATATCTGAGCAGTATACTGTAGTAATGGTGAATATCTGAGCAGTATGCTGTAGTAATAGTGAATATCTGAGCAGTATACTGTAGTAATGATGAATATCTGAGCAGTATACTGTAGTAATGGTGAATATCTGAGCAGTATACTGTAGTAACGCTGAATATCTGAGCAGTATACTGTAGTAATGGTGAATATCTGAGCAGTATACTGTAGTAATGGTGAATATCTGAGCAGTATACTGTAGTAATGGTGAATATCTGAGCAGTATACTGTAGTAATGGTGAATATCTGAGCAGTATACTGTAGTAATGGTGAATATCTGAGCAGTATACTGTAGTAATGGTGAATATCTGAGCAGTATACTGTAGTAACGGTGAATATCTGAGCAGTATACTGTAGTAACGCTGAATATCTCAGCAGTATACTGTAGTAATGGTGAATATCTGAGCAGTATACTGTAGTAATGGTGAATATTTGAGCAGTATACTGTAGTAATGATGAATATCTGAGCAGTATACTGTAGTAATGGTGAATATCTGAGCAGTATGCTGTAGTAATGGTGAATATCTGAGCAGTATACTGTAGTAATGATGAATATCTGAGCAGTATACTGTAGTAATGGTGAATATCTGAGCAGTATACTGTAGTAACACTGAATATCTGAGCAGTATACTGTAGTAATGGTGAATATCTCAGCAGTATACTGTAGTAATGGTGAATATCTGAGCAGTATACTGTAGTAATGGTGAATATCTGAGCAGTATACTGTAGTAATGATGAATATCTCAGCAGTATACTGTAGTAATGGTGAATATCTCAGCAGTATACTGTAGTAACGCTGAATATCTGAGCAGTATACTGTAGTAATGCTTAATATCTGAGCAGTATACTGTAGTAATGGTGAATATCTCAGCAGTATACTGTAGTAACGCTGAATATCTCCACAGTATACTGTAGTAATGCTTAATATCTCAGCAGTATACTGTAGTAATGGTGAATATCTGAGCAGTATACTGTAGTAATGGTGAATATCTCAGCAGTATACTGTAGTAACGCTGAATATCTCAGCAGTATACTGTAGTAATGCTTAATATCTGAGCAGTATACTGTAGTAATGCTGAATATCTGAGCAGTATACTGTAGTAATGGTGAATATCTGAGCAGTATACTGTAGTAATGCTGAATATCTGAGCAGTATACTGTAGTAATGGTGAATATCTGAGCAGTATACTGTACTAACGGTGGTGTCAGAAGAATGTTCTTTGGAGCCATGTTCCTATATCTGTCATGTATCGTACACCTTGAGGCTTAAGTTGTTTGTAATCGTGAATGTAACTGAGAAGTCTGACAACATTTGTTTATTCATTTACTGTGTGGTCGTAAAGATCCAGAAGTGAATCATTTTATCTCATGATTCTGACGATGATCAGACTTTTGTCACTTTTTGAATGTCAGAAATTGTTAGTCAAAATAGGTTATTATAATTGATTGTAGTAAAGACCAAAGCGAGATCAGACCAGTTTTTACTCATCTATTAATACAGCGAAATGTCATGCATTCCACAAATCGGTGTTTGCTTTAGCCCAGTCACAATCAGTGTACTGTGGTATTCAGCAGGGAACTATTCAATGCAAGGGCGTGTGTTGATATCTAGTCCTACCCTCCACCGTCCAAACACATTAAGACACAAGTTTTAGGCTACAAAGCTGCATGTTTGACTGAATCAATCAAGCCCTACGTTTGGTCCAATATCTAATCATCGTTACATTCTTATCCATCCCTCTTTATATCTCTCCTCCTCCAGACACTCTCTCAGTGCCTCGCTGGTCCCCACAGATCCCCCAGAGAGACCTGGGAAACTCCATAATACACAGGTACCCTGTGTGTGTGTGTGTGTGTGTGTGTGTGTGTGTGTGTGTGTGTGTGTGTGTGTGTGTGTGTGTGTGTGTGTGTGTGTGTGTGTGTGTGTGTGTGTGTGTGTGTGTGTGTGTGTGTGTGTGGTGGTTTGAGTGTTCAGGAATTAAGGTGTGTGCCTGCCTGCACATGTGTGTAGTGTGTCTTAATGTGTCTGTTTCTCCACACCTGACGAACAGAATGTCAGACCAATTATAGGGGGCAGAAGTCATCTTCGTGCTCATTCCACATTTGAACCCCTGATGACTCCCAAATGCTACGGATTTCCAAGTTGAGCAATACACCACCGCTATTGGCCACGAGAACCTGCCTACGTACCGACTTTTCTCTACTTCTTTGTCTGTCACTCTGTCTCTCTCTCTCTCTCTCTCTCTGTCTCTCTCTCCTCCCTCCCTCCCTCTCTCCCTCCCTCCCTCTCTTATTCTCTCTCTCTTATTCTCCCTCCCTCCCTCCCTCCCTCCCTCCCTCCCTCCCTCCCTCCCTCTTCTTCTCTCTCTCAGCCACAGAAGTACGTGGGAGTTTGCCCACTGTTGAAGGTCACTGAGGAGGAAAGAGAGTGGTTGTGTACACATGTCTTAATGCCTCATCAGCCAGAGACAAGCACATTTATATACAATACCAGTCAAAAGTTTGGACACCTACTCATTCAAGGGTTTTTCTTTATTCTTACTATTTTCTACATTGTAGAATAATAGTGAATACATCAAAACTATGAAATAACACATATGAAATCATGTGGTAAGCAAATAAACCCCCCTTTTCCTTGGCTACTTTGGCTATAGCACCATCTCGCTGGGAATGGAAAAGAGATATCTGTGAAAACATATCTCACCTTTAATGCCAGTCTAACTTTGGTAGCATAGGTATGGCCTGCTAAAACTACTACTTGAACCATGGTGTCAGCCTCTATCAGTCATATTCCATTACCCCAGCCAGCCTGCTGCTTGAACCCAGGTGTCAGCCTCTATCAGTCATATTCCATTACCCCAGCCAGCCTGCTACTTGAACCCAGGTGTCAGCCTCTATCAGTCATATTCCATTACCCCAGCCAGCCTGCTGCTTGAACCCAGGTGTCAGCCTCTATCAGTCATATTCCATTACCCCAGCCAGCCTGCTACTTGAACTCAGGTGTCAGCCTCTATCAGTCATATTCCATTACCCCAGCCAGCCTCCTGCTTGAACCCAGGTGTCAGACTCTATCAGTCCTATTCCATTACCCCAGCCAGCCTGCTACTTGAACCTAGGTGTCAGCCTGTATCAGTCATATTCCATTACCCCAGCCAGCCTGCTACTTGAACCCAGGTGTCAGCCTGTATCAGTCATATTCCATTATCCCAGCCAGCCTTCTACTTGAACCCAGGTGTCAGCCTGTTTTAGTCATATTCCATTACCCCAGCCAGCCTTCTACTTGAACCCAGGTGTCAGCCTGTATCAGTCATATTCCATTACCCCAGCCAGCCTGCTGCTTGAACCCAGGTGTCAGCCTGTATCAGTCATATTCCATTACCCCAGCCAGCCTGCTACTTGAACCCAGATGTCAGCCTGTATCAGTCATATTCCATTACCCCAGCCAGCCTGCTACTTGAACCCAGATGTCAGCCTGTATCAGTCATATTCCATTACCCCAGCCAGCCTGCTACTTGAACCCAGGTGTCAGCCTCTATCAGTCATATTCCATTACCCCAGCCAGCCTGCTACTTGAACCCAGATGTCAGCCTGTATCAGTCATATTCCATTACCCCAGCCAGCCTTCTACTTGAACTCAGGTGTCAGCCTGTATCAGTCATATTCCATTACCCCAGCCAGCCTGCTACTTGAACCCAGGTGTCAGATCTATCAGTCAATAAACCCCCTAGCTCTTCCCTGGGCTTCCTGGCACTCAGATACTCCATCGAACCTCGAAGTAGGGAATTGCTCTTTATCGTTCAAGAGAATTAAGACACACTGTAGATTTGCCTGTTTGATAAGTGGCAGCATCTTGAGATCTTGGGCCGTGCCGCGGTTTCTGCCTGGCTCCATCTTCATCTCTGGGAATGATTGCTGTCTTACCGTCTTGATGCAGCAGCATGGTCTCTCCCCATTGGGCACAGACGTCAATTCAACATCTATTCTACGTTGATTTAAGTGGGCTGTCACAACAGTTATTCAAAGAGCACAGCCACAAACTCACCATTGGAGGGGGATAATGAAAGGAGTGCCAGGTGAACCCCAAATTGAATCAAGGTGCATTGGCACGACAATCTTTAGAGGGAGGGGAAGAATAAGCCTAAAGGCGCCCATCTTTCATATGCTAAGGAAAGGTTAACCTGTGAATATGAGGCGTTCTATGACAAAAGCCATTTGTCATCACGTGGGAATAGGAATCATTGTCTGAAAGGTCACAAGCAATCAGTGATGTTCCCTCTGTGCAGTGATGCACACCTGCTGTTTATTATTATTATTGGGGACTCATTTATGCATGGAGAAACAGGTAGAAGAGATGTTTTGTCTATGTGATCTGAACTCTCTTTCTCTCTCTCTCTCTCTCTCTCTCTCTCTCTCTCTCTCTCTCTCTCTCTCTCTTTCTCTCTCTCTCTCTCTCTGTCTCTCTCTGTCTCTCTCTGTCTCTCTCTCTCTGTCTCTCTCTCGCTGTCTCTCTCTCTCTCTCTCTTCTCTCTTGTCATTGCAGGTTTTCCACCAAGTATTGGATGTCTCAGACATGCATAGTATGTGGAAAAGGAATGTTGTTTGGACTCAAATGTAAAAACTGCAAGTAGGTCCTTCTTCCCAAAATGATCTTGGTTCATGAAAAGCATGTCTACACCATGACAAAACATTTTTGCCATTCATCAAATGTTTCTTACAATTTATCCTGGTGTGCTTAGTGAAGTAGAAAACAAATCTACATCAGTCATTATGCTGGTTGGTTATGGGTCATAAGCTCTTTTTTGTCATCCATACATTCTTATTAGAATTCTGTAAAGATCATTTGTCACGGTATACTTTGAAAAGTCTCTGTAAAGGAACTGAACAGCAATTACCATTATCATTTTAAACAGATTACTCAAAGAAATTAACCAATTTCTCAATCGACCGAATGAGACATCTTTGACAGAAGGACAGCTTTTTATTTCCCTAATGACCCAGACTATTAAACATTCAAGACATTTTTATTTGAACTGTTTTGAAAATGAATAGCAGAGATTCGGTGATGTCAGGGGTTATGTCCGAAGTAGCACCCTATTTCCTATATAGTGCTCTACTTTTGATCAGAAGTAGTGCACTATATAGGGAATAGGGTGCTATTTCAGACACGACCCTGGTTTCAGGGTGTATATCATTCTGTTTTTTTCACTAGGCTGAAGTGCCACAACAAATGCACCAAAGAAGCCCCGCCTTGCCATTTGCTGATCATCCAGCGAGGAGGGAGTAACCCCCTCAAAGGTAACAAAGGACTGTATACCAGCAGCTTACTGTAAGGCTGAAGCCTGACTTCATGTACAGGTCACATAACTTCAAGGACCATTTCACCACGGCTATTTCAATTCATACATCATGCCATTTGCCAGCAGCATACCACCCTGCATACCACTACTGGCTTGCTTCTGAAGCTAAGCAGGGTTGGTCCTGTTCAGTCCCTGGATGGGAGACCAGATGCTGCTGGAAGTGGTGTTGGAGGGCCAGTAGGAGGCACTCTTTCCTCTGGTCTAAAAAATATCCCAATGCCCCAGGGCAGTGATTGGGGACACTGCCCTGTGTAGGGTGCCGTCTTTCGGATGGGACGTTAAACGGGTGTCCTGACTCTCTGAGGTCATTAAAGATCCCATGGCACTTATCGTAAGAGTAGGGGTGTTAACCCCAGTGTCCTGGCTAAATTCCCAATCTGGCCCTCAAACCATCATGGTCACCTAATAATCCCCAGTTTACAATTGGCTCATTCATCCCCCTCCTCTCCCCTGTAACTATTCCCCAGGTCGTTGCTGCAAATGAGAACGTGTTCTCAGTCAACTTACCTGGTAAAATAAATAACAATTTAGTAGATGTGTTTATTAAAGCGACTGAAAGCGTTAATGCACCATTTTAATAGCTGTAGACCTTGATACACAGGCCACACAACGTCTTCGTAGTATTCTCAACATAAGCAGTAATACAAACTGCACATGTATCTCAAGTTAGGAGAGATGTACTGTATATAGCCCTACTGTAATTCAGCAGCGCAAAACATATTCATATTAGGAATACTTATTTGGATTGTTATGTAAGTATTACTTTCTTTATAATAATACTCATTCTCTGTTATTGTGCTTTAGTTATAGAAGTATTACTTTAAAATAATACTCATTCTCCGCTATAGTGGTTTTGTTATGGAAGTATTTCTTTAAAATAATACTCATTCTCTGCCATAGTGCTTTAGTTATAGAAGTATTTGTTTAAAAGAATACTCATTCTCTGCTTTATTCTCTGCTATAGTGGTTTTGTTATGGAAGTATTTCTTTAAAATAATACTCATTCTCTGCCATAGTGCTTTAGTTATAGAAGTATTACTTTAAAATAATACTCATTCTCTGCCATAGTGCTTTAGTTATAGAAGTATTACTTTAAAATAATACTCATTCTCTGCTATATTCTCTGCTAAAGTGGTTTTGTTATGGAAGTATTTCTTTAAAATAATACTCATTCTCTGCCATAGTGCTTTAGTTATAAAAGTATTACTTTAAAATAATACTCATTCTCTGCCATTGTGCTTTAGTTATAGAAGTATTACTTTAAAATAATACTCATTATCTGCCATAGTGCTTTAGTTATAGAAGTATTACTTTAAAATAATACTCATTCTCTGCCATAGTGCTTTAGTTATAGAAGTATTACTTTAAAATAATACTCATTCTCTGCCATAGTGCTTTAGTTATGGAAGTATTACTTTAAAATAATACTCATTCTCTGCCATAGTGCTTTAGTTATAGAAGTATTACTTTAAAATAATACTCATTCTCTGCCATAG
This sequence comes from Salvelinus fontinalis, assembly GCF_029448725.1. Classification (NCBI taxonomy): domain Eukaryota; kingdom Metazoa; phylum Chordata; class Actinopteri; order Salmoniformes; family Salmonidae; genus Salvelinus; species Salvelinus fontinalis. The sequence goes on from NC_074692.1 coordinate 36,741,135, forward strand.
TGCTTTAGTTATAGAAGTATTACTTTGAAATAATACTCATTCTCTGCCATAGTGCTTTAGTTATGGAAGTATTTCTTTAAAATAATACTCATTCTCTGCCATAGTGCTTTAGTTATAGAAGTATTACTTTAAAATAATACTCATTCTCTGCCATAGTGCTTTAGTTATGGAAGTATTACTTTAAAATAATACTCATTCTCTGCCATAGTGCTTTAGTTATAGAAGTATTACTTTAAAATAATACTCATTCTCTGCCATAGTGCTTTAGTTATAGAAGTATTACTTTAAAATAATACTCATTCTCTGCCATAGTGCTTTAGTTATAGAAGTATTACTTTAAAATAATACTCATTCTCTGCCATAGTGCTTTAGTTATAGAAGTATTACTTTAAAATAATACTCATTCTCTGCCATAGTGCTTTAGTTATGGAAGTATTACTTTAAAATAATACTCATTCTCTGCCATAGTGCTTTAGTTATAGAAGTATTACTTTAAAATAATACTCATTCTCTGCCATAGTGCTTTAGTTATAGAAGTATTACTTTAAAATAATACTCATTCTCTGCCATAGTGCTTTAGTTATAGAAGTATTACTTTAAAATAATACTCATTCTCTGCCATAGTGCTTTAGTTATAGAAGTATTACTTTAAAATAATACTCATTCTCTGCCATAGTGCTTTAGTTATGGAAGTATTACTTTAAAATAATACTCATTCTCTGCCATAGTGCTTTAGTTATGGAAGTATTTCTTTACAAGGTTCTCTGTCATCTGAAGTGGTTTTTTACTGTATGTTCTTTAAACCTCTCTGTTTTTCTCTCAACTGGTGCGACAGATCACCAAGGAAATCAAGGTAAAACAATCAATTTTATCAACCTTTCTTTTTTAAACGACAGAACCTTTCTGAAGTCTCTGCTATTTGAAGTTGGCCAGCTATCTTATGGTGTTCTTAAATGTTCCCTTGTGATAGTAACAAGGGACCATCTTCCATTTAACACATTTAGAAATTTGAGTAGATAAAGACTTTCTCTAATGGACAGCCATATCACATCTGCTCAAAGACCTCACTCGGTGTTCTGTTGTTTACGTCTGATTCTGTCTCTACCAGCTCGTTTGGTTCGGACTGAATCGGTACCATGTGACATCAACAACCCCCTCAGGTACACAGACCTGACCATCAGTCAGACGCTGCCCAAAACCAGCAAAATCAACAAGGTAGGAACCACCGTACACACACACACACACACACACACACACACACACACACACACACACACACACACACACACACACACACACACACACACACACACACACACACACACACACACACACACACACACACACACACACACACACTGCTCTGGGCTCCACATCTGAGGTTTGTCTTATCAAAAGTCCATCTGTTCTTTCTTTCTGTTTGAAATGCTGTGAATCTCAGTCTCTCAGACGGACTAGCAGTACTGGATTAATCTCAGTCTCTCAGACGGACTAGCAGTACTGGATTAATCTCAGTCTCTCAGACGGACTAGCAGTACTGGATTAATCTCAGTCTCTCAGACGGACTAGCAGTACTGGATTAATCTCAGTCTCTCAGACGGACTAGCAGTACTGGATTAATCTCAGTCTCTCAGACGGACTAGCAGTACTGGATTAATCTCAGTCTCTCAGACGGACTAGCAGTACTGGATTAATCTCAGTCTCTCAGACGGACTAGCAGTACTGGATTAATCTCAGTCTCTCAGACGGACAAGCAGTACTGGATTAATCTCAGTCTCTCAGACGGACTAGCAGTACTGGATTAATCTCAGTCTCTCAGACGGACTAGCAGTACTGGATTAATCTCAGTCTCTCAGACGGACTAGCAGTACTGGATTAATCTCAGTCTCTCAGACGGACTAGCAGTACTGGATTAATCTCAGTCTCTCAGACGGACTAGCAGTACTGGATTAATCTCAGTCTCTCAGACGGACTAGCAGTACTGGATTAATCTCAGTCTCTCAGACGGACTAGCAGTACTGGATTAATCTCAGTCTCTCAGACGGACTAGCAGTACTGGATTAATCTCAGTCTCTCAGACGGACTAGCAGTACTGGATTAATCTCAGTCTCTCAGACGGACTAGCAGTACTGGATTAATCTCAGTCTCTCAGACGGACTAGCAGTACTGGATTAATCTCAGTCTCTCAGACGGACTAGCAGTACTGGATTAATCTCAGTCTCTCAGACGGACTAGCAGTACTGGATTAATCTCAGTCTCTCAGACGGACTAGCAGTACTGGATTAATCTCAGTCTCTCAGACGGACTAGCAGTACTGGATTAATCTCAGTCTCTCAGACGGACTAGCAGTACTGGATTAATCTCAGTCTCTCAGACGGACTAGCAGTACTGGATTAATCTCAGTCTCTCAGACGGACTAGCAGTACTGGATTAATCTCAGTCTCTCAGACGGACTAGCAGTACTGGATTAATCTCAGTCTCTCAGACGGACTAGCAGTACTGGATTAATCTCAGTCTCTCAGACGGACTAGCAGTACTGGATTAATCTCAGTCTCTCAGACGGACTAGCAGTACTGGATTAATCTCAGTCTCTCAGACGGACTAGCAGTACTGGATTAATCTCAGTCTCTCAGACGGACTAGCAGTACTGGATTAATCTCAGTCTCTCAGACGGACTAGCAGTACTGGATTAATCTCAGTCTCTCAGACGGACTAGCAGTACTGGATTAATCTCAGTCTCTCAGACGGACTAGCAGTACTGGATTAATCTCAGTCTCTCAGACGGACTAGCAGTACTGGATTAATCTCAGTCTCTCAGACGGACTAGCAGTACTGGATTAATCTCAGTCTCTCAGACGGACTAGCAGTACTGGATTAATCTCAGTCTCTCAGACGGACTAGCAGTACTGGATTAATCTCAGTCTCTCAGACGGACTAGCAGTACTGGATTAATCTCAGTCTCTCAGACGGACTAGCAGTACTGGATTAATCTCAGTCTCTCAGACGGACTAGCAGTACTGGATTAATCTCAGTCTCTCAGACGGACTAGCAGTACTGGATTAATCTCAGTCTCTCAGACGGACTAGCAGTACTGGATTAATCTCAGTCTCTCAGACGGACTAGCAGTACTGGATTAATCTCAGTCTCTCAGACGGACTAGCAGTACTGGATTAATCTCAGTCTCTCAGACGGACTAGCAGTACTGGATTAATCTCAGTCTCTCAGACGGACTAGCAGTACTGGATTAATCTCAGTCTCTCAGACGGACTAGCAGTACTGGATTAATCTCAGTCTCTCAGACGGACTAGCAGTACTGGATTAATCTCAGTCTCTCAGACGGACTAGCAGTACTGGATTAATCTCAGTCTCTCAGACGGACTAGCAGTACTGGATTAATCTCAGTCTCTCAGACGGACTAGCAGTACTGGATTAATCTCAGTCTCTCAGACGGACTAGCAGTACTGGATTAATCTCAGTCTCTCAGACGGACTAGCAGTACTGGATTAATCTCAGTCTCTCAGACGGACTAGCAGTACTGGATTAATCCGCCTATTGGATGTTTTGTTGTTGTTGTACTAATTCATTTTCACACTTCAAACAGTAGCCAACAGATGTATACTTTACAGTTCTTCAAACAGTAGCCAACAGATGTATACTTTACAGTTCTTCAAACAGTAGCCAACAGATGTATACTTTACAGTTCTTCAAACAGTAGCCAACAGATGTATACTTTACAGTTCTTCAAACAGTAGCCAACAGATGTATACTTTACAGTTCTTCAAACAGTAGCCAACAGATGTATACTTTACAGTTCTTCAAACAGTAGCCAACAGATGTATACTTTACAGTTCTTCAAACAGTAGCCAACAGATGTATACTTTACAGTTCTTCAAACAGTAGCCAACAGATGTATACTTTACAGTTCTTCAAACAGTAGCCAACAGATGTATACTTTACAGTTCTTCAAACAGTAGCCAACAGATGTATACTTTACAGTTCTTCAAACAGTAGCCAACAGATGTATACTTTACAGTTCTTCAAACAGTAGCCAACAGATGTATACTTTACAGTTCTTCAAACAGTAGCCAACAGATGTATACTTTACAGTTCTTCAAACAGTAGCCAACAGATGTATACTTTACAGTTCTTCAAACAGTAGCCAACAGATGTATACTTTACAGTTCTTCAAACAGTAGCCAACAGATGTATACTTTACAGTTCTTCAAACAGTAGCCAACAGATGTATACTTTACAGTTCTTCAAACAGTAGCCAACAGATGTATACTTTACAGTTCTTCAAACAGTAGCCAACAGATGTATACTTTACAGTTCTTCAAACAGTAGCCAACAGATGTATACTTTACAGTTCTTCAAACAGTAGCCAACAGATGTATACTTTACAGTTCTTCAAACAGTAGCCAACAGATGTATACTTTACAGTTCTTCAAACAGTAGCCAACAGATGTATACTTTACAGTTCTTCAAACAGTAGCCAACAGATGTATACTTTACAGTTCTTCAAACAGTAGCCAACAGATGTATACTTTACAGTTCTTCAAACAGTAGCCAGCAGATGTATACTTTACAGTTCTTCAAACAGTAGCCAACAGATGTATACTTTACAGTTCTTCAAACAGTAGCCAGCAGATGTATACTTTACAGTTCTTCAAACAGTAGCCAACAGATGTATACTTTACAGTTCTTCAAACAGTAGCCAACAGATGTATACTTTACAGTTCTTCAAACAGTAGCCAACAGATGTATACTTTACAGTTCTTCAAACAGTAGCCAACAGATGTATACTTTACAGTTCTTCAAACAGTAGCCAACAGATGTATACTTTACAGTTCTTCAAACAGTAGCCAACAGATGTATACTTTACAGTTCTTCAAACAGTAGCCAACAGATGTATACTTTACAGTTCTTCAAACAGTAGCCAACAGATGTATACTTTACAGTTCTTCAAACAGTAGCCAACAGATGTATACTTTACAGTTCTTCAAACAGTAGCCAACAGATGTATACTTTACAGTTCTTCAAACAGTAGCCAACAGATGTATACTTTACAGTTCTTCAAACACTGTTTGGGATTACAGAACTGAAAACCTCTACACCAGGGGTGTCAAACTCATTCCACGGAGGGCCTAGTGTCTGCAGGTTTTTGGTTTTTCCTTTCAATAAAGCCCTAGACAACCAGGTGTGGGGAGTTCCTATCTAATTAGTGATGTTAATTCATCAATCAAGTACAAGGGCGGAGCGAAAACCCGTAGACACCCGGCCCCCCGTGGAATGAGTTTGACACCTGTGCTCTACACCCTCATCATAACTTCATCAGGGGCATTTTACTGCCCTGATACAGTTCAGCGTTTTACCTCACTGTGTCCTGTCATTAGTTTTGCCTTTTTTTTAATGAGATACTTTTAATGGACATCTACTAATTCACTATGACCATTACTAGTGTAGTTTGAGACCAGAGTTTCTTCACTCCCTCACTCTGTACGACTTCCCCAATACAACCAGGAAATGAACATACTATTAGCAGCTATAAGTCAACAACACACACAGCAACGCTCCATAATGAGAGAGGTCAACCAAGGCCACTCATTTCTACCCTACCACGTAAAAGGGCTTTTAGCTCCGAGAGCACATATCTCTCTAGTATCTCTATGGACCCTCATCATAACAACACCATTAGACAACAGGTGCGTTGTCAGGTGCTGTCTTGTGAATGAGGAAGAGCCTGAAAATATACTAGTTCCACCTGCTAATGGCCATAGAGATAAACTATAATACTGGTCTATTTAATTATGTATCTCTCTGTATCTCTCTCCTTATCTCTTTCTACCCCCCCCCCCTCTTTCCCTCTATCTCTCTCTGTATCTCTCTCTTTATCCCCCTCACTCTCCCTCTCTCTCCCTTTCTCTCCCTATTTCTCCCTCTATCTTTCTCTCTCACTCTCACTCTCACTCTCACTCTCACTCTCTTTCTCCCTCTCTTCCTCTCTCCCTATCTCTTTCTGTTCTCAGGATCACATACCTGTCCCGTACCAGCCAGACTCCAGTAGTAACCCCTCCTCCACTACCTCCTCCACTCCTTCCTCCCCCGTTCCCCCCCTCCCCTCCAGTGCCACCCCTCCCTCCCCCCTGCACCCCTCCCCACAGTCGGCACGGCTACAGAAACAGTTCAGTTTAACAGGTACGGGATTTAAATGAAAACATTGAGTTTTTTTCCCCAGATAAAGTCTCAAATCAAACTTTATTTATAGTTCATTTAGACATTTCTTCTGATAGAAGTAGTACATTTAGTGTTACTACTGTTAGATTTTTAGAGCTGTCTGTTCAACATATCTGCTCTAGGAAAGACATTTCTACCCTTCTATGAACCCAGCTCTGTGCTGATTGTCAGTGAAAGAAGACAAAAAGGGTCTGCACCATAACTCTGATCCACTCTCGCTCTCCCTCCTCCCTCTCTCCCTCTCCCCTTCTATCCAGCCTCTTCTTACTTCAAATACAAGCAGCAGTTCATCTTCCCAGGTAAGTGCCTTGTAATTGAGCATTACGATACCCATACTGCACCAGGCCGAAGGAGGAGGGTACTTTTAAACTTTTAAACCTTGAATACATTGCAAGTTTTTATTTCAACAACAGCGTGATCAAATGAAGATCCTACATCTGTATGGGGGTGAAATGGGGTGTAACCTTTGGAAGAGTCAGAGATACAGCATAGTGATATAGGACTGATCCTCATAGTGTATGTTATGAAGCCATGAGTAGTGTCATGAGGCCAATGCTGTTAACAACTCCCACTGCTTATTTCTTATAATTAAATGTTTTCAGTTAAAACATTTCATTATAATTGTATTACATGTACTTACCAGCCTATCAAACAACTCATTTGCAACACAAAGCAAAACAAAGCAACACAAAGCAGCACAAATGAAGACAAAATAACACAAAACAACACAAAACTACACAAAGCTACACATTTCAGCTATCTGGCATGGCCGCGGGAAGAAGGTTAGTTGTGTAGGTACTGAAATCCTTTTTTCTCTCTGCGCTGTTGTTGACTGTTTTGGTCCGCTCATACAATAGTAATAAATAAATATAAATATTTTATTTTATTTATTTATTTATTCTGATTTACCAGGCAGCACTGCAGCATCCTCAGCACCCCTATGCTATCTGGTGTATGTGACAATATAACATAAACTACATGGCCAAAAATATGTGGACACCTGCACGTCGAACATCTCATTCCAAAATCATGGGCATTAATATGGAGTTGGTCCCTCTTTGCTGCTATAACAGCCTCCACTCTTCTGGCAAGGCTTTCCACTAGATGTTGGAACGTTGCTGCGGGGACTTGCTTCCATTCAGTCACAAGAGCATTAGTGAAGTCGGGCACTGATGTTAGGCGATTAGGCCTGGCTCGCAGTCGGTGTTCCAATTCATCCCAAAGGTGTTCGATGGGGTTTAGGACAGGGCTCTGTGCTGGCTAGCCAAGTTCTGCCACTGAGTCAGAACTGTACAATTGAAAACCACAACTGTCATGAGTGTCCGTCTTTCATGTGTGAGAAATGATCATTTTAATTTATTTTTTTATACTTATGTCACATGACAGTTAAATCAAATCATTTGAAAATGATTAAACTGATTAAAAATGAATCAGTTTGACCAAGTAATCACTAAAATAAATATCCAAAATACAGTATATTATTTTGTTCTTTTGTTTTTTAAAGAAATGTATTGAAATGTATTCTTTAGGATGTCTATTTATAGTAATTTTTTTCTATGAATTAATGTTAGCACCGATCTCAAGAAACCATTTCTGTATGGAGCTCGTTTTGTGAATGGGGCATTGTCATGCTGAAACAGGAAAGGGCCTTCTCCAAACTGTTGCCACAAAATTGGAAGCACAGAAGGGTCTAGAATGTCTTTGTATGCTGTAGCGTTAAGATTTCCCTTCATTGGAACTAAGGGGCCTGAACCATGAAAAACAGCCCCAGACCATTATTCCTCCTCCACCAAACTTTACAGTAGGCACTATGCATTGGGGCAGGTAGCGTTATCCTGGCTTCCGTCAAACCCAGATTCATCCATCAGACTGCCAGAGGGTGAAGCGGGATTCATCACTCCAGAGAATGCATTTCCACTGCTGCAGAGTGCAATGGCGGCGAGCGTTACACCTCTCCAGCCGACGCTTGGCATTGCGCATGGTAATCTTAATCTTGTGTGCTGCTGCTCGGCCTTGGAAACCCATTTAAAGAAACTCCCGACGAACCGTTCTTGTGTTGAGGTTGCTTTCAGAAGAAGTTTGGAACTCGTTAGTGGGTGTTGCAACTTCAGCACTCTGCGGTCCCGTTCTCTGAGCTTGTGTGGCCTACAACTTCGTGACTGAGTCGTTGTTGCTCCTAGACATTTCCACTTCGCAATAACAGCACGTACAGTTGACTGGGGCAGCTGTAGTAGTGCAGAAATTTGACAAACTGACTTGTTGGAAAGGTGGCATCCTATGATGGTGCCACGTTAAAAGTCACTGAGCTCTTCAGTAAGGCCATTCTACTGCCAATGTTTGTCTATGGAGATTGCATGGTGGTCTGCTCCATTTTGTCAGCAAAGGGTGTGGCTGAAATAGCCATATCCACTCATTTGAAGGGGAGTCCACATACTTTGTATATTCAGTGTATTTGTTTATTTTTTCCCCCTCTTTCTTTCTCTTTTCAGTTTTTTGTAAAAAAAAAATCAAAAAATCAGTTTTAGCTTTGTCATTATAGAGAATTAGTGTGTAGATTGATGAGGAAAAAACTATTTAATCACTTTTAGAATAAGGCTGTAACGTAACAAAATGTGGAAAAAGTCAAGGGGTCTGAATACTTTCCAAATGCACTGTATGTGATATTACACTGTGCTGTGGTATAAAGACTATGTAATGCCCAGTGTTGTGATGATTTATAATACACCTCTCTTCTCTAGATGTGGCCCTGGCCCCAGAGGCCCCCAGCAGGGCACCCCAGGTCATCCTGCACCCTGTCCTGTCTGAGCCGGGGTAAGTAGGAAACTAGGAAACGGGATTGCTTTCTTTATATTTGTTTTGGCTCAACCATTGTACCAGGTAGTAAACCAATGTCACGCAATCAACATCTAATGAGAATGTCAGTGAGGTGTCAGTCTTTGAGTTGACACGCGACATACAGTCTCCCAGTACCTTGGGAGTCGTGTCGGCCACAGAAACACACCATGCAGCAGATAAGTCACTGTCAGAGACTATTTCATTCAGACCTTAGTCAATCAAGAAGGGTTGGTTGAAGGGAAGTCTGCCAAGTAACTTGGGAGGAGTGTCGGCCATAACGCTGTTGACATCGGGGATACAGTATAAACAACATGAGTTATCGTGACTATTGTATTCTGACCTTAGTCAATAAATAAAGTGTTTAAAATCCCAACGGGCAAAAACTGGTTGAATCAATATTGTTTCCACGCCATTTCAATCCAAAACACCAATGTGATGACCTTGAATCGACGTGGAAAAGGAATTGGATTTGCAAAAACTCATCAACATAATTTTTTTATTTATTTAACTAGGCAAGTCAAGAACAAATTCTTATTTTCAATAACAGCCTAGGAACAGTGGGTTAACTGCCTTGTTCAGGGGCAGCACGGCAGATTTTTACCTTGTCAGCTCAGAGATTTGATCTTGCAACTTTTCAGTTACTAGTCCAACACTCTAACCACAAGGCTACCTGCCCCTCTAACCACTAGGCTACCTTCCCCTCTAACCACTAGGCTACCTGCCCCTCTAACCACTAGGCTACCTGCCCCTCTAACCACTAGGCTACCTGCCTCCTCTAACCACTAGGCTACCTGCCCCTCTAACCACTAGGCTACCTGCCCCTCTAACCACTAGGCTACCTGCCTCCTCTAACCACTAGACTACCTGCCCCCTCTAACCACTAGGCCACCTGCTGGTTACTAGTCCAACACTCTAACCACTAGGCTACTTGCCCCTCTGACCACTAGGCTACCTGACCCTCTAACCACTAGGCTACCTGACCCTCTAACCACTAGGCTACCTGCCCCCTCTAACCACTAGGCCAACTGCTGGTTACTAGTCCAACACTCTAACCACTAGGCTACCTGCCTCCTCTAACCACAAGGCTACATGCCCCTCTAACCACAAGGCTACATGCCCCTCTAAACACTAGGCTACCTGCTGGTTACTAGTCCAACACTAACCACTAGGCTACCTGCCTCCTCTAACCACTAGGCTACCTACCTCCTCTAAACACTAGGCTACCTCCTGTAACCACTAGGCTACCTCCTCTAACCACTAGGCTACCTCCTCTAACCACTAGGCTACCTCCTCTAACCACTAGGCTACCTCCTCTAACCACTAGGCTACCTCCTGTAACCACTAGGCTACCTCCTCTAACCACTAGGCTACCTCCTCTAACCACTAGGCTACCTCCTCTAACCACTAGGCTACCTCCACTAACCACCAGGCTACCTCCTCTAACCACTAGGCTACCTCCTCTAACCACTAGGCCACCTCCTCTAACCCCTAGGCTACCTCCTCTAACCACTAGGCTACCTCCTCTAACCACTAGGCTACCTCCTGTAACCACTAGGTTACCTTCTCTAACCACTAGGCTACCTGCCTCCTCTAACCACTAGGCTACCTGCCCCTCTAACCACTAGGCTACCTGCCCCTCTAACCACTAGGCTACCTGCCTCCTCTAACCACTAGACTACCTGCCCCCTCTAACCACTAGGCCACCTGCTGGTTACTAGTCCAACACTCTAACCACTAGGCTACTTGCCCCTCTGACCACTAGGCTACCTGACCCTCTAACCACTAGGCTACCTGACCCTCTAACCACTAGGCTACCTGCCCCCTCTAACCACTAGGCCAACTGCTGGTTACTAGTCCAACACTCTAACCACTAGGCTACCTGCCTCCTCTAACCACAAGGCTACATGCCCCTCTAACCACAAGGCTACATGCCCCTCTAAACACTAGGCTACCTGCTGGTTACTAGTCCAACACTAACCACTAGGCTACCTGCCTCCTCTAACCACTAGGCTACCTACCTCCTCTAAACACTAGGCTACCTCCTGTAACCACTAGGCTACCTCCTCTAACCACTAGGCTACCTCCTCTAACCACTAGGCTACCTCCTCTAACCACTAGGCTACCTCCTCTAACCACTAGGCTACCTCCTGTAACCACTAGGCTACCTCCTCTAACCACTAGGCTACCTCCTCTAACCACTAGGCTACCTCCTCTAACCACTAGGCTACCTCCACTAACCACCAGGCTACCTCCTCTAACCACTAGGCTACCTCCTCTAACCACTAGGCCACCTCCTCTAACCCCTAGGCTACCTCCTCTAACCACTAGGCTACCTCCTCTAACCACTAGGCTACCTCCTGTAACCACTAGGTTACCTTCTCTAACCACTAGGCTACCTCCTCTAACCACTAGGCTACCTCCTCTAACCACTAGGCTACCTCCTCTAACCACCAGGCCACCCTGCCGCCCCTAAGGGAATTTCCTTTTTTTTCGCCCAAATTTTCTCCTAAATCCAATGACATGATGACATGTGTTGTTGATTTCACGTTGAATTCACGTTATTTGAAAACTCAACCAAATGGAAATCAAAACTAGATATGCCCAGTGGGATAGCTCTGATTCTTCCTCTGTCTCCCTCCACCAGTGTAGTAGGTCAGAAAATGACATCCATTTTATTTTTAAATGATATGCCAAGAAATTTTGTAGCGCGATGCAGAGCAATGTTGTTCGCATGATCTTGTGAGCAAAAACAGACCGTTTTAGATAAGCCTCATATTACATCTTGTTCGTCGGTCTCTGTCCCTCCATTGGTCGAGGGATGGATAGGGACTCAAAATTATTGGAGCAAAGACGTTTTTGTGACAATTTCAATGAGAGATGCAGGACAAGACAAACACTCTGGGGCTAATGTTAACATGGCCTTAACCGCATGTTATAGTTAAGATGCCAACTGGATTCCACTTGGCTGCCGAAAACAAGCAGAAGGAGCAGACGAGGAGTGATGCCAATCTCTTTGAACTCTAAATCGATCACATAAATAAATGCAAGGTAGCGCTCAGTGACTTTAGCTTTTAGAAACTGCTTACTGTATTTACCAAGATGTTCAACTAAACCTAAACCTAAACTAGCTTTCATAGACGATTTTCATAGTCAATTGTTGGTGGATTTTTAAGCTGACAGAAATGGGTTACTGTTTTAATGACTTTCTAATGTTTTTTATACCTTCTAAGTGACTGACACAGGTGTTATTTCAGTGTCAATATGACTGGAGAAAGGTGCAGCCACCTCTCTCTCTCTCTCTGTCTTGCTTTTTCTCCCTGTCTTTCTCTCTCTTTCTCTCTCTTGCTCTCTCTCCCTCTCCTTCTCTCACCTTCTCTCCCTCTCTCTTGCTCTCTCCCTCTCTCTCTCCTTCTCTCCCCCTCTCTCTCTCCCTCTCTCTCTCATTCTCTCCCCCCTCTCTCTCATTCTCTCTCCCCCTCTCTCTCCCCCTCTCTCTCACCCTCTCTCTCTCCTTCTCTCCCCCTCTCTCTCTCCCCCTCTCTCTCTCCCCCTCTCTCTCTCTCCTTCTCTCCCCTCTCTCTCTCCCCCTCTCTCTCCTTCTCTCCCTCTCTCTCTCCATCTCCCCCCTCTCTCTCTCCCCCTCTCTCTCTCCTTCTCTCCCCCTCTCTCTCTCCCCCTCTCTCTCTCCTTCTCTCACCTTCTCTTTCTCTCCTTCTCTCCTTCTCTCCCCCTCTCGCTCTCCCTCTCTCTCTCCTTCTCTCCACCTCTCTCCTTCTCTCCCCCTCTCTCTCTTCTCTCCCCTTCTCTCCTTCTCTCCCCCTCTCTCTCTCCTTCTCGCACCTTTCTCTCTCTTCTCTCTCTCCTTCTCTCCCCCTCTCTCTCCTTCTCTCCTTCTGGAGAAAGGTGCAGCCACCTCTCTCTCTCTCTCTGTCTTGCTTTTTCTCCCTCTGTCTTTCTCGCTCTTTCTCTCTCTCCCTCTCCTTCTCTCACCTTCTCTCCCCCTCTCTCTTGCGCTCTCCCTCTCTCTCTCCTTCTCTCCCCTCTCTCTCTCCTTCTCTCCCCCTCTCTCTCTCCCTGTCTCTCTCCTTCTCTCCCCCGCTCTCTCTCTTCCTCTCCCCCTCTCTCCCACTCTCCCCCCCCTCTCTCTCTCTCTCTCTCCTTCTCTCACCTTCGCTCCTTCTCTCTCTCCTTCTCTCCCCCTCTCTCTCCCCCTCTCTCTCTCCCCCTCTCTTTCTCCCCCTCTCTCTTTCCTTCTCTCCACCTCTCTCCTTCTCTCCTCCTCTCTCTCTCCTCTCCCCTTCTCTCATTCTCTCCCCCTCTCTCTCTCCTTCTCTCCCCTTCTCTCTCTCCTTCTCTCCCCCTCTCTCTCCTTCTCTCCCCCTCTTTCTCTCCTTCTCTCCTCCTCTCTCTCTCCCCCTCTCTCTCTCTCTCTTTTTCTCTTCCTCTGCTTTCTGACAAATATGAATCCATTATCTTGGTTATGAAACCCACATTCTCATGATGTAATTAAAGCCAGTCTTCTCCTCTGTGTGTGGCTCCATGCACTCCCTCACCCAGCCAGAGTCTAGTACCAGCTGGCAATTTCCCCCGCCTCTTCTCTGGGTTAATGAGGGCCTCTCTCTGGCCCTGGCTGGATCCTCTCATTAGGAGACTGACGACCTACCAGGGGCCACGTATACCAAAGGAATCACATACATAATTTCATACACCGTCACCATCACAACACAGGGCCACCAGTAGTATTACTCTGCACACAGAGAGGGGGGGTGTATGTGCATGTGGGGGGATGTGGGTTGGGGGTGTGTGTGGGGGGATGTGGGTTGGGTATGTGTGTGGGGGGATGTGGGTTGGGTATGTGTGTGGGGATGTGAGTTGGGTGTGTGAATGGGGATGTGGGTTGGTGTGTGTGTAGTAGGGTGGGGGTTGGGTATGTGTGTGTGTGGGGGGGGGGGTGTAAGGGGATGTGGGTTGGTGTGTGTGTTGGAGGGTTGGGTGTGTGTGTATGGGGATGTGGGTTGGTGTGTGTGTAGTAGGGTGGGGGTTGGGTATGTGTGTGGGGGGATGTGGGTTGGGTGTGTGTGGGGGGGATGTGTGTTGGGTGTGTGTGTAAGGGGATGTGGGTTGTGTGTGTGTGGGGGGGTTGGGTGTGTGTGTGGAGGGTGGGGGTTGGGTGGGGATTGTGGGGGTGGGTGTGTGTGTGTGTGGGGGGGGGGGGGGGGGGGGGCTGGGGGGGGGGAGTTGTATTAGGATCCCCATTAGCTGTTGCAGGGTCCACCCAAAACATAAAAGATTACATAATTAATAACCCTCGTGTGTGTGTGTGTGTGTGTGTGTGTGTGTGTGTGTGTGTGTGTGTGTGTGTGTGTGTGTGTGTGTGTGTGTGTGTGTGTGTGTGTGTGTACAGCTCTACTGATGACACAGAGGTTGGAAGATCTTACCTGTAGAATGCCTTTCTGCCTGGCCACCTAGCTAGATAAAGAGAAAGGAGGGTTCAGAAAGTGCATGGAGTTTAATCACCGTCCATGATGCGTGATTCAACACGGTTCATTGCAGATGTGTTATGCTAGCATGTGCAATGTATAATGTGTGTATGATGCTAGCGTGTACAATGTAAAATGCTCATCCCATCTGCATGCCCTCCTCTTGCTTACAGAGTCGAGATGAACCCTTTAAACCCTTTACTACAGATTGAAGTGGAACCTACATCAGACGTGAGTCCACCCTCTAATGAAATTGTGGGATTTGTTTCTGAATAGAACCTGTGTAGCATTCGTCATTTTTGTTATAGTTTGGCATGCTGATGCTCCAGATGGCAATCCTCTCCAACCACACAACAAGGCTGTCCATTTTCACCCTTTCAATTTCCTTTAATTGGATTTTATTAGAATATAATGTAATAATTGCACAGTAGAGCCCAGAGGATAGAGGATAACACATTAAATAAGTATACAACTAGTTTGTCTAATTATCTGTTCTCTTTCGCCACAGAACCAATAGCATCAATTATTAGAACTCATGGCTCAATCCGGGGGAATAGAGATTGGTGGAGGTCAACATGTGATGTCATTGAATGCAGATTACATTTTAGTTAATTTATCTGAACCAGAACATTCTCTGTCATTTCTTTTACTACTGTTGGATACATATGGTGCTGTATCAGGATTCAGAGTGAAATAATGTCCATTCCTAATCAGGACTTCTCAAGCTTTGAAAGTAAATTTAAATGGAAATGGACAAAGACATATATGAAATACCTTGGTGTACTAATACCATGCCATCTTTCGGAAGCATATAATATAAATCAATTACTCTTGAAAGGAGACTTCAGGGTTTTGGCATTGAGGCCCTTTATCTACTTCCCCAGAGTTAGATGAACTTGTGGATACCATTTTTATGTATCTGTGTCCAGTATAAAGAAGGTTAGAAGTAGTTTCGCAAACTAATGCTAATTAGCGTTAGCACACTGACTGGTAGTCTATGGTATCTACTAGCATGCTAGTAGAGAAAGGGCCTTATTGCCAAAATCCCGAAGTATCCCTTTAATAGATAAGATTTAATCTAATATTCAGAGATGAAGATCTCTCACCATTTTTATGTTAGGTAGGGTCAACATTTTCCAAATTAATAAATTACCAAGGTTGATGTATTTATTCCAGGCCTTTATTTGGATTGGAAAGACCTCAAGAGTCAAGTGGACTGTTTTCCACTTCCCCTATAAAGCTGACTGTTTTCACTTCCCCTATAAAGTTGACTGTTTTCCACTTCCCCTATAAAGCTGACTGTTTTCCACTTCCCCTATAAAGCTGACCGTTTTCCACTTCCCCTATAAAGCTGACCGTTTTCCACTTCCCCTATAAGCTGACTGTTTTCCACTTCCCCTATAAAGCTGACTGTTTTCCACTTCCCCTATAAAGCTGACTGTTTTCCACTTCCCCTATAAAGCTGACTGCTTTCCACTTCCCCTATAAAGCTGACTGTTTTTCACTTCCCCTATAAAGCTGCCTGTTTTCCACTTCCCCTATAAAGCTGCCTGTTTTCCACTTCCCCTATAAAGCTGACTGTTTTCCACTTCCCCTATAAAGCTGACTGTTTTCCACTTCCCCTATAAAGCTGACTGTTTTCCACTTCCCCTATAAAGCTGCCTGTTTTCCACTTCCCCTATAAATCTGCCTGTTTTCCACTTCCCCTATAAATCTGACTGTTTTCCACTTCCCCTATAAAGCTGACTGTTTTCCACTTCCCCAATAAAGCTGACTGTTTTCCACTTCCCCTATAAAGCTGACTGTTTTCCACTTCCCCTATAAAGCTGACTGTTTTCCACTTCCCCTATAAAGCTGACTGCTTTCCACTTCCCCTATAAAGCTGACTGCTTTCCACTTCCCCTATAAAGTTGACTGTTTTCCACTTCCCCTATGAAGCTGACCGTTTTCCACTTCCCCTATGAAGCTGACTGTTTTCCACTTCCCCTATGAAGCTGACTGTTTTCCACTTCCCCTATAAAGTTGACTGTTTTCCACTTCCCCTATAAATCTGACTGTTTTCCACTTCCCCTATAAAGCTGGAGGTCTTGAACTACCTCATATAAAGATGTATGACTGAGCTATTTTTTATTTCGTTTAATTTTTTTTTTGTAATTACATATATATACTGTATATGTTGTTTTTTTCCTCCCTTTTTTCCCTCAATTTTGTGGTATCCAATTGGTAGTTACAGATTTCTTTCAATTCTTACAACCTAAGGCATCTAGCATAGAAACAATAGTGAAAGAAGCTGCAACGACAAAGAAGTTGATTGCCAAAGTTAAGGTGGATTGAACCTTTACCTGCTGGTTCAGAACCTATAAGGAAACTGGGAAACTGATCTAAAGGAAGAAATTGAGGAGAACCATTGGTCACAGAGATGTGGACATGTTCGTACCTGCTCCTATAATATATGTAAGATCATTTGTAGGACTTACTACACTCCTGCCAGCATGCATGTAATGCAGGCAGAAATGTCTCATCTGTGTCGGAGATGCAAAAAGCACAAAGGAACACTATTACACATGCTGTGGTCCTGTAACAAACTGACACCATTCTGCCATAACATATGTGCTATCATTTCATTGTGTCTAGGAATTTATATCCATCCATCTCCACGATTATGTTTCTTGGGAAATGTAAATATTGGTGATCAATATCAGAGAACGTTTTGTAATCTAATTGCTGCAACAACAAAAAATTATAGCCATCAATTGGAAAGCTTCATATCCACCCTCAATAACAAACTGCAGGATTGAACGATCTAGCTACATCCCGTTAGACCCTACAGAACATCCAACATAAACCAGACATCCCGTTAGACCCTACAGAACATCCAACATAAACCAGGCATCCCATTAGACCCTACAGAACATCCAACATAAACCAGACATCCCGTTAGACCCTACAGAACATCCAACATAAACCAGACATCCCGTTAGACCCTACAGAACATCCAACATTAACCAGACATCCCGTTAGACCCTACAGAACATCCAACATAAATCAGGCATCCCATTAGACCCTACAGAACATCCAACATAAACCAGACATCCCGTTAGACCCTACAGAACATCCAACATAAACCAGACATCCCGTTAGACCCTACAGAACATCCAACATAAACCAGACATCCCGTCAGACCCTACAGAACATCCAACATTAACCAGACATCCCGTTAGACCCTACAGAACATCCAACATAAACCAGACATCCCGTTAGACCCTACAGAACATCCAACATAAACCAGACATCCCATTAGACCCTACAGAACATCCAACATTAACCAGGCATCCCATTAGACCCTACAGAACATCCAACACAAACCAGGCATCTCATTAGACCCTACAGAACATCCAACATAAACCAGGCATCCCATTAGACCCTACAGAACATCCAACATAAACCAGACATCCCGTTAGATCCTACAGAACATCCAACATTAACCAGGCATCCCATTAGACTCAACAGAACATCCAACATAAACCAGACATCCCATTAGACCCTACAGAACATCCAACATTAACCAGACATCCCATTAGACCCTACAGAACATCCAACATAAACCAGACATCCCATTAGACTCAACAGAACATCCAACATAAACCAGACATCCCGTTAGACTCAACAGAACATCCAACATAAACCAGACATCCCGTTAGACTCAACAGAACATCCAACATAAACCAGACATATTTGACAGAATTCGTAAATTGTATGTTGACCATCTTCGAGAATGTTTTGTATAGTGGGTGTTTTGTTGTTGTTTTTGTGTTGTAGGAAAAAATAAATAAATAAAAATAAAACACTTATTGTGGACCTGGATTGAAAGGAGTTTCACTCTTCCTCTCCTCTTCCTCTCCTCTTCATCTTCCTCTCCCCTTCATTTTCCTCTCCTCTCCATCTTCCTCTCATCTTCCTCTCCCCTTCATCTTCCTCTCCTCTTCATCTTTCTCTCCTCTCCTCTCCATCTTCCTCTCATTTTCCTCTTCCTCTCCTCTCCTCTTGATCTTCCCCTTCATCTTCCTCTCCTCTTCATCTCCTCTTCATCTTCCTCTCCTCTTCATCTCCTCTTCATCTCCTCTTCATCTTCCTCTCATCTTCCTCTCCTCTTCATCTTCCTCTCCTGTTCCTCTCCTCATCTTCCTCTCCTCCTCATCTTCCTCTCTTCTTGATCTTCCCCTTCATCTTCCTCTCCTGAACAGAACGATGAGGTGGAGGATTCGGAGGATGAGTTTGAGGAGATGAACCTGTCTCTGCTGTCGGCCCGTAACTTCCCCCGCAAGGCCAGCCAGACATCCATCTTCCTCCAGGAGTGGGACATCCCCTTCAAACAGCTGGAGATAGGGGAACTCATCGGGAAAGGTAATAGAATAGAATACAAAACAATTGTATTAGTCAAACTGTTACATCTGTTCTATAATGCCCCATACAATCCAGTCACAGTCATTTGAAAAGAGCACATGGTCAGCCATTGTGCAGAATCCTTGGAGCTAGATTTAAAAAAAAAAAAAAAAAAAAAAAAAAAAAATGTAACTAGGCAAGTCAGTTAAGAACAAATTCTTATTTACAATGACAGCCAACCGGGGAACAGTGGGTTAACTGCCTTACATTACATCTCCAATAACACAAGCTGAGCATTTGACTTTGTAGTGGGGAACAGGGAAGAGGGAAGAACGACAGATTTTTACCTTGTCAGTTTGGGGATTTGATCCAGCAACCGAACATTCTAACCACTAGGCTACCTGCCGCCCCGAAGTGCCTTGCTTCAGGGTCACAATGGTGGGACATTTTAGCTGGGATCTGACACTAGTAGTCCTTTAGTTACCAATTCAGATCCAACTTGAGATTTTAATCAGCGACCCTCTGGCTACAGGTCCACCTCTCTAACCTCTAAGTTACCTGCTCTCTTCAGGTCGCTTCGGGCTGGTGTTCCACGGGCGCTGGCATGGTGAGGTGGCCATCCGCCTCATCGACATCGAGCGGGACAACGAGGACCAGCTGAAGGCCTTCAAGCGGGAGGTGATGGCCTACCGTAACACCCGACATGAGAACGTAGTCCTCTTCATGGGTGTCTGCATGAGCCCCCCACACCTGGCCATCATCACCAGGTGAGTCCCCTAAACCCTCCCCTGTGTGTGTGTGGTCCTCTTCACGGGTGCCTGCATGAGCCCCCCACCCCTGGCTATCTTCACCAGGTGAGTGATGATGTTTGTCATTCCTGAGCTCTGTTCCAACATGGATCCCAGCCAACTGACGAACTGACTGTGGTCTTCTAATCGAACTGCATCAGTAAGCATTTCGTTGTGGGTCCTCTTCAAGTACAGGATGGGGAATTGGGTCTGACAACCCTGCCATAATTATACTGGGCAGTTTAGGAACAGCAATACATTAAGTAACATCTGTGATGGTTGGTGGTAGTCCCATACCACCAGCTGGTCTCTTACTGTAGGGAAGCAGCTCGACCCTTTTAACGTCACAGTAACCCCCCCTTAAATTCACCTCTCCTATCCCTGATCCCACAGTGGTGAAGTGGATGCTATCGCCCAATCCTTTTTCTGAACGTTGACATCAAAATCCCTGCAAAGCTATCGTAAAGCAGTGAAGAAAAAAGCAGTGAAGAAAAAATACAATTCTCTTGTGAAGTAGTTTAGCTACGTAGTATGAGTCTTTGTTACTCTGGGGCCTGAGTCAGAGTCTCTCTCTCTCCAACAAGGGTGATGTTTTTGTAGATTCACTATAGATCATCATACAGCGCTCCATTCCCTTCTGGAGCACTAGTGTGTGACATGGGTGTCTCAACGAAGCGGAACGCAGTGTCCTGGCTGTGCTGTCTGGCTGGCTGATTTGACGTGCACTGGGTTGAGCCAAGCCGGGTGTACAGTGATTCGCCACAGCCCTTGCGTGTTGTCTAAAGATCTGTGCTTACACAAAGACTGGCCTTTCAGGATGCGCCGTTATAGGTTTAGAGATATGGTATTGTTTGTCATGTAACAGGACCCCCCAAAAAATGAACTTGATGATTCATCTCAAGGTGTTTATCTGGCGTTTAAACACGTCTCAAGGTGTTTATCATAGAGATTTCTATGAATAAAATATGAAATGTTAGTGGCTGGCTAAGAACACAAACAGACAATGTTACGGCTAAGAAAATTAATGTTTGCTAAGGTGAAGGCGGAATCCAAACTACCTCACGAGTAGAAGTGTATACCTGGAGATGAAGCAGGTGTAATCATATTGTAGCTAAATCCCTGTCTAGACGTGACTAAATGTTTTGTAGTGTTCACTTTTAGGGAAATTCCTTTGTTGCGTTGTCCCCTTTTCAACAAAGGAAAGACTCCACAAAGTAACTTGTAAAAGTAACAAAACAACAATAATTCCTTTGATTCCATTTGATTCTCTCCCTCGTTTTCTATTTGTCAGTTAAACTGCTGTGTCATTGTTTCTTCAGAGGAAATGTGAGGGTAACTCATCAAACCAGTCTGAAGCCCCCGCCCCTGTTATGATAACAGCTCAGTAGCTGTCACAAAAAAACTGAATCTAAAGACAGAGGATGTTATGCTTGACTTTGTATTAGTACCGTGTAAACTTCAAGAATGATGCAGTTGAGTAAATTGAAAGGAAGCAGGATGTTATAGAAACAATGCCATTCCTTCCCTTATTGCCCGAGTATCAACCCTGAGTTGTCTGCATGACCCACGATTGCAATAACCCTCTGAGCTAAAGCCTAGGCATTTACTCTGGGAGCTAACACAAGTTTTTGGCTGTCAGGCAAAATCACTCATCATGCAAGCATAGTTCAGCGAACCACCAACACTCGCAAACAATAGTTCAAAGGACTGCTTTGCCTTGTACAAGTCCTGAGTGCTGAAATGAGTGAGTGCATGAAATCAAAGTAAATGTCATAGCTAGCTGCATAGAGCTGCTCTTAATATACAGTACCTGCTATAGAGCCGCACGAGTCTTAATTATTCCACTCAGGCTTATTACCCCGGAGACCAACAGGAAAAACATGTCAAATTGAACCTGAATGAGGACGAAATTGGCTTATGCCAGGCCGGGATGAAAGGTTAGTCAGTGATGCGGACAATTCAGCAAATATTAATATTGATTGTTTGTCTTTGATTCGCCATGAGTGGCTGTGTGTGGATTGATTTGCAGGAGCGCCCGCAGCGTGCAATAATCATTAGCCGTTTCCCGTCACCGCAGGTTTCTATCCATAAGGAATAATTACTCTGCTTTTCAAGGCTCTCTAGGCTCTCTGAGTGTTTTGGTGACTTTATTGGCTTTTGCTCAGCAGAGAGAGCCACGAATGCAACTCCATCCCTGTATTACTATCCTGACTGTATTCATCCCGACTGTTGACAACATGCACACACACACACACACACACTTGAAAGCTATGGCAGTAATTTATGTCATCCCTGGATGTTTATCGGTAGCTGAAGTTGTTGACGGTGCGTCATCAGGTGATATAAGGTCCCCATCCCGTCTCACGGAGTCAGAGCCCAGAGAGATGCTAAAAATGTCTCCTGTCACCTTACCTCTTTGTATGAATGAATATGCATGAAGCTCCGGTATCAGTTTGGCCCTCAGGCCATCTGGATGTCACCTAGCTGCGTCAAGCCATCACAGTCAGGGGGAGGGGAAGGCTTTGTGGTGAGAGGAGGGGGTGAGGGTGGGGTGAGGGGTGAGAGGAGGATGGGGTGAGGGGCTTTGGGGTGATAGAAGGGGGGTGAGGGTGAGGGGCTTTGGGGCGAGGGGGAGGGGCTTTGGGGTGATAGAAGGGGTGGCGTGGGGGGTCTTTGGGGTGATGGGAGGGGGGGGGAGGGGCTTTGGGGTGATGTGAGGGGGAGGGGCTTTGGGGTGATAGAAGGGGGGAGGGGGGGGGCTTTGGGGTGATGGGAGGGGGGTGAGGGGGATGGGCTTTGGGGTGATAGAAGGGGGGTGAGGGGGAGGGGCTTTGGGGTGATAGAAGGGGGTGAGGGGGAGGGGCTTTGGGGTGATAGAAGGGGGTGAGGGGGAGGGGCTTTGGGGTGATAGAAGGGGGGTGAGGGGGAGGGGCTTTGGGGTGATGGGAGGGGGGAGGCTTTGGGATGTGAGGAGATGTAATGCTACTCTCTCTCAATTAAATTCAAAGGGCTTTATTGGCATGGGAAACATAAGCAAGTGACGTAGATAATGAATAAAAGTGAAATAAACAATAAAAAATAAACAGTAAACATTACACTCACAAAAGCTAAAGAGGAAAAGTTTCAGCTGGACTTTTACATGATCAAAGAGATAATGTGAAGAGCCTTTACGACCAGGTCCACCTATACAAGGCAGCAGTGCCCACCTTCGTCCGGACCCTAAAGGACATCGCCCTCAAACGCAGCCCCAACACCTCACACAAAAGCAACAGATCAATAGACACCCCGGCCAGACCAGCAAGACACTCTCCCCGACCTGCGGGACCACCCTGTGAGGTTGTATAATGAAGAGGTCTGGTCTGACACGCTCTGTGTGAGGGTATCTTTCTCTCTCTCTCTCTCTCTCTCTCATTATACACACACAGAGAGAGAGAGAGATTATCTTGCTGAGCTATCTCTTTCAGTCCAGCTGAAACTTTTTGGGGTTGCCCTGTGCCATTACTGTTAGATGGCAGGCAGCCCCTGACTGTGATTCACCAGGAGTGGATAGATGGCAGGCGGCCCCTGGCTGTGATTCACCAGGAGTGGATAGATGGCAGGCGGCCCCTGGCTGTGATTCACCAGGAGTGGATAGATGGCAGGCGGCCCCTGGCTGTGATTCACCAGGAGTGGATAGATGGCAGGCGGCCCCTGGCTGTGATTCACCAGGAGTGGATAGATGGCAGGCGGCCCCTGGCTGTGATTCACCAGGAGTGGATAGATGGCAGGCGGCCCCTGGCTGTGATTCACCAGGAGTGGATAGATGGCAGGCAGCCCCTGACTGTGATTCACCAGGAGTGGATAGATGGCAGGCAGCCCCTGACTGTGATTCACCAGGAGTGGATAGATGGCAGGCAGCCCCTGGCTGTGATTCACCAGGAGTGGATAGATGGCAGGCAGCCCCTGGCTTTAGTTGTTCTCTGCTCTCATCCATTGCCTGCCCTCTGAGGCCAAAGGAGAGGCCTTGGGGATAGATGTCAAACCAGTTATTCCTCCACTACAAAGTCAAATGCTCAGCTTGTGTTATTGGAGATGTAATGTAATGTGTAATATTCAATTAACAACAAAACAGAATGGGTATGTCTGTACACTGGAACTGATACCATCATCATTATTGAAAATTCAATTAACAACAAAACCCCCCTGGAAAAAAAGAAAAAATAACATATCATATGAAGTCATGAAACAATGCTTCTCTTGCTATGAAGATGAATATATTATTCTATTCTACTCTACTCTATTCTACTCTATTCTACACTACTCTACGTTACTCTACTCTACTCTATTCTACTCTCCTCTACTATATTCTACTCTACACTACAGTGCACTAGCATACTTTTCTCTACACTACTCTACTCTACTTTATTCTACTATACTCTACACTACTTTATTCTACTCTACTGTATTCTACTCTACACTACACTACTTTAAATTACACTACTCTACACTACTCTACACTACATTACACTACTCTACTATACTCTACAATACTCTACACTACTATTTTCTACACTACTCTACTCCACAGTACACTACTCAACTATACTATACTCTACAATACTCTACACTACTCCACTCTGTTCTACACTACTCTACACTACTATATTCTACTCTACACTGCTATTGTCTACTCTACACTGCTATATTATACTCTACACAACTATATTATACTCTACACAACTATATTCTACACTACACTACTATTGTCTACTCTACATAACTATATTCTACACTACACTACTATATTCTATTCTACTCTCATCTACACTACTATTGTCTACTCTACACAACTATATTATACTCTACACTACTATATTCTATTCTACTCTCCTCTACTCTACACTGCTCTACACTACTCTACTCTACATGACTCTATTGTACTCTATTCTACACTACTCTATTCTACTCTACAATACACTACACTAATATACTCTACTGTATTCTACTCTACACTACTATATTCTACTCTACACTACACTACTCTACTCTATACTACACTACTCTACTCTATTCTACTCCACAATACACTACACTACTCTACTCTATACTACACTACTCTACTCTATTCTACTCCACAATACACTACACTACTATATTCTACTCTACACTACTATATTCTTCTCTACACTACACTACTCTACACTACTCTAACCTACTCTACTCTATACTACTCTGCATAACACTATTCTACACTACTCGACTATACTCTACAATACTCTATGCTACACTACTCTACTCTACACTACTCTGCACACCACTATTCCACACTACTCGACTATACTCCACAATACTCTATACCGCTCTGCACTACTCTACTATACTCTACACTGCACTACACCTCTATACACTACTCTACATTACACTACTCTACACCAGTCTACTATACTCTAAACTACTCTACTATACTCTACTATACACTACACCACATTACACTACTCTACACTACTATACTATACTCCACACTACTCTACTATACTCTACTCTACACTACTATACACTAGTTGTTCTCTGCTCTCATCCATGGCCTGCACTCTGAGGCCAAATGAGAGGCCTTGGGGATAGATGTCAAACTAGTTATTCCTCCACTACAAACTCAAATGCTCAGCTTGTGTTATTGGAGATGTAATGTAATGTGTAATATTCAATTAACAACAAAACAGAATGGGTATGTCTGTACACTGGAACTGATACCATCATCATTATTGAATATTCAATTAACAACAAAACCCCCCTGGAAAAAATAACATATCATATGAAGTCATGAAACAATGCTTCTCTTGCTATGAAGATGAATATATTATTCTACTCTATTCTACTCTACTCTATTCTACTCTACTATGTTCTACTCTACACTACTCTACTCTACTATATTCTACTCTACTATATTCTACTCTATTCTACTCTACACTACTCTACTATGTTCTACTCTACACTACTCTACTCTACTATATTCTACTATACTATACTCTATTCTTCACTACTCTATTCTACTCTACACCACTCCACACTACTCTGCATAACACTATTCTACACTACTCGACTATAATCTATACTCTACTATACTCTACACTACACTCCACTACTATACACTACTCTACTATACACTACATTACACTACTCTACACTACACTACTCTACTATACTATAATCTATTATATTCTACTCTACTATACCTTACTCTATTATAATCTACTGTGTTCTAATGTATGATGTGTTGTTAAGTTGTAATGTCTCTCGCTCAGCTTGTGTAAGGGAAGGACCCTGTATTCGGTGGTGAGGGATGCCAAAGTCATCCTGGATGTTAACAAGACCAGACAGATCGCCCAGGAGATGGTTAAGGTACTGTAATGTTTTTAAGACTCATTACACATTACCGTAACAACATAATCAATGTGTTGGAGACTGCCTGGATCATTCAATCAATCAATTTCTTCTACAACAATATTGGTCACAAAATATGACTCAGTCTAGACTCGCAATGAGATATGTTTGTGTTGTTTTCAGGGAATGGGCTATCTTCACGCCAAGGGGATCCTACACAAGGACATGAAGTCCAAGAATGTTTTCTATGACAACGGCAAAGTGGTCATCACCGACTTCGGACTCTTCACCATATCTGGGGTTCTGCAAGCCGGCAGGTTAGTACTTACTGTTGTACTTTACATTAAAGTACAGTAGAGTGCAGTACAGTACAGTAGATGTGCTGGGATAAGATACATAGATACATCTGTTTAGAAAAAGCATAAGTAGGAAAACAAAAAGAAACCAAATAGAAAGGAGTATGTCATTATAACCCCGCCTGCTGTGATAGTTGTTTTACTGCAGTGATGATTATACTCTTTAGTGGTTCAAACGTCTGTATTATCTAGAAAATTATATGGATCGGTGCTAATCTCTATTTAATTTGTCTCCCTTAGAGTGATTAAAGTCTATCTCTGCTTTCTTCTGCCGCTATGCTGAAATGACTGCTCCCTGAAATGACTGCTCCCTGAAATGACTGCTCCCTGAAATGACTGCTCCCTGAAATGACTGCTCCCTGAAATAACTGCTCCCCGAAATGACTGCTCCCCGAAATGACTGCTCCCTGAAATGACTGCTCCCCGAAATGACTGCTCCCCGAAATGACTGCTCCCCGAAATGACTGCTCCCCGAAATGACTGCTCCCCGAAATGACTGCTCCCTGAAATGACTGCTCCCTGAAATAACTGCTCCCTGAAATAACTGCTCCCCGAAATGACTGCTCCCTGAAATGACTGCTCCCTGAAATGACTGCTCCCTGAAATGACTGCTCCCTGAAATAACTGCTCCCCGAAATGACTGCTCCCCGAAATGACTGCTCCCCGAAATGACTGCTCCCCGAAATAACTGCTCCCTGAAATGACTGCTCCCTGAAATGACTGCTCCCTGAAATGACTGCTCCCTGAAATGACTGCTCCCTGAAATGACTGCTCCCTGAAATGACTGCTCCCTGAAATGACTGCTCCCTGAAATGACTGCTCCCCGAAATGACTGCTCACTGAAATGCCAGCAGCCACATGTTTCACACAGCAAGGCATCTTAATGAATCTTTTGTCAATACTTATATATGGAGCAGCTTTACAGGCGTTATCAACAGCTTTACAGGCGTTTTGATTGACATATATGGTGAGACGACACCAACTGCTATAATTGACTGGTGATTAGATTTGTCATCAGGGATGTATTTCCATTTAATTGGCCACATCAATTAAAAATCTCCAGTAGGTATGAGATGTGTTCCTGCTATTGACTGTGAGACGATTACACGTGCTATGTACTACTAATTATTATAATCAGCCGGCTTCCCAACGAGAGGTATTGCATAGTGTGTTTTCAACAAGTTTGTACAACATAGTTGAAACGTGGTGTTGCGTAGGAGTGCATTTCAACACCATGGATGGAAGAGGGTAGGAAAAGTGTATGAGATGAGTCACTGTTTATGTCAAATGAAGATGGATGGTTTTATATTGGCATTCTTAACAGCTCATTAAAACCTGAAGCCTCTTCTAAATACATGCTGAAGTGTTACTGTAGACAGATATGCAATCCTGTAACATGATGCAACATGCACCTAGATCTTATACAGCTTTATCCAGTCTATCGTTAGTTTCCAGTGTAGCCAACTGCCATTTTGGTTTGCTCTGGAATCAATACTTTGTATTGTAGTATAGTCATTTACTCAACCTGGTCTCAGAGCATTTCATATTATTCTGTACATAAATCTGTGAACCCATTTAGTATGATATGTTACGTTTTGTATGGTAATTATTGATTTGTGGATGTCGATCACTCATTTCGTGTGATATGCTACGAATTACAATTCAAATGATATGTTCCGAATTTGCTAAACATATGATATGTTACAAATTCTAGCTAGGTGACTAGGCAGCTAACATTAGCTGGCTGATTAACGTTAGCTAGGCTAGGAGTTGGGGTTAGGGTTAAGTTTAGGAGTTAGGTTAAAGGGTTAGGGGAAGGGGAAGGGTTAGCTAAAAAGGTTAAGGTTAGGGGAACGGTTAGCTAACAAATAGCTAAAAAGTTGTAAGTAGTTGAGAGGTTGCCAATTAGCTAAAATGCTAAAGTTGTCCGTGATGAGATTCAAACTCACAACCTTTAGGTTGCTAGACGTTTTCATTATACACCAACCCACCCTACTTTTGTTTTTTGACTTAAGTAACCATCTGTCTAATGTAACCATACCAAACGTGACATACGGTATCATACTAATTTGAGTGTCCCGTATGTACATTTACTATGTTACGTCTAGTCAATGAGACCAGGCTGGTTGACTAGACAGAAGCAGGAGCCAAACAGAATGTGTGTATGGACACAACATCTAAAGATTCTAACAGATCAAAGAATATGTGATTCACTCTGATCATTGTGTTAGGATTGTTTTAAGGAACTGTTGTTACTGCAATGCCGAACAGAGAAAACCTGGAAAGTTTTTTTTGTTGTATTTCCTGCTGTGCTATTTGACTTGCAGTGTACAAAAGTCTCTATGAAATGACTGTGCACCAATGCTCACAATGGCCACACTAAGGCTTACTGTTTGTCAGGTTATCATTTGATGTTTTTGGCATCTCTCTGGATGATTGAAAAAGCCCCCCCCCCCAAAATGATTGGGGAAATAATCAAAATATGTTTTTGTTGCTGTTTTTGAGACGTCCCATCCGTCCCTCGACTCCTGATTAAACCCTCATAGACATCTGGTATTGTCGTCAATACCCAGAAGCCTCTATTTCAAAGTTGAACATCTAAAATAATTTCTGGGAACAAATAGCTAGGTGTGAGATGCTCAATCTAGCGTCAGTAGTTGTGACTTGTTTATGTTGTTTATTTTCATTGGCAGGCAAGACAGCTTGCTAATAAACAGGTCTGACGGAATGACAAGACAAACATTTACCTACCGCCCCTCACTCTCAGCAGGAACGCTATGTTGTGGTGGCGTCAGGAGTGTGTGTGTGTGTGTGTGTGTGTGTGTGTGTGTGTGTGTGTGTGTGTGTGTGTGTGTGTGTGTGTGTGTGTGTGTGTGTGTGTGTGTGTGTGTGTGTGTGTGTGTGTCACACAAACAGGAGTGTTTCTCATTTTGACTGGGAAATGTTTGACAACCATTCATGTAGTGTCAACCTGCCAAACACACATGAGGATATGTAGATGTCTGAAATGTCAACAATACTGGGCTTCTGCTAACTGGCAGTTGAATAATCAGACTGTTGTTTTCATTTAACCAGGCAAGTCAGTTAAGAACAAATTTTTATTTACAATGACAGCCTAGGAACGGTGGGTTAAGTGCCTTGTTCAGTGGCAGAACAACAGATTTTTACCATGTCAGCTCGGGGATTCAATCTAGCAACCTTTCGGGTTACTGGCTCAGTGCTCTAACCACTAGGCTACCTGCCGCTCCCGGTTCACTCTTTTTTTTGTTAGTAAAACTTCCTCACCTACCAAAGCCAACCCTCTGAATGATGAATTATCATTATCACCAAGAGAAAGCAAACAACGCCCTGCATATTTATCTTCATCATTAAATAAGAACTACAGTGGGGAGCTAAATGAAACCATCAGTTTCATGACTCAACGTGTTGTTGTGTGCATCATGATGAAAACGGATGAATGAGTGGACAGATAGCAGATCCTTTGGATGGAAATACCCACAGTAGTGCAATGCAGTGCTGTGTGTTAATGCAGAGCTGCCAGTGTGCCTGTCTATTTGACTGAGTCAGTGAGCGCTCAGGATGCATTTTGAAGTAGTTGAGAATGTCAGAAGGGTTGTAGTCGATTTGATTTGATTTATTAGGATCCCCATTAGTCGACACCAGTGGTGGCAGCTAGTCTTTCTGGGGTTCAACACATAACGGAAACGATATTACAGACAAAATACTTTACAATTTACATACATGAACATGTAGTGTGTTCATGTGTGCCTCTATCAGTTCCACGTACATGTCAGTACATACACACAACAAGTAGGTCACATGGGGGAGAGGCGTTGTGTCATGAAGTGTTCCTTTATTTGTTTTTTTGAAACCAGGTTTGATGTTCACTTGCACTATATAAGATGGAAGAGAGGTCCATTCACTCATGGCTCTGTATAATATTGTACGTTTTCTTGAATTTGTTCTGGACCTGGGGACTGTGAAAAGACCCCTAGTGGCATGTCTGGTAGGGTAAGTGTGTGTGTCAGTGCTGCGTGTAAGTTTACTATGCAAACAATTTGGAATTTCCAACACATTAATGTTTCTTATTAAAACAATAAGTGATGCAGTCAGTCTTTCCTCAACTCTTAGCTAAGAGAGACATGCATGCATAGTATTAATATTGCAATGAAGAGCAAGACGTTCTGCTCTGTTCTGGGCCAGCTGCAGCTTAACTAGGTCTTTCTTTGCAGCACTTCACCATATGACTGGACAATCACGATAAGATAACACTAGAGCCTGCAGGACTTGTTGTGTGAAGTGTGGTGTCAAAAAAGCAGGCAGGATCACTGGACAGACAGTAGCAGTTCCAGCAACTGATGCCAACCGAGTCACGCGATCCAAACTCAAAGGGTAGCTAGCTAGTAACCAAACTTTTTCGATAGACTTTCTATCAGGTATCAAGGTAAGACCCAGATGCAGTCGAAGTAACAATGTTTATTACAGCCACAGGGGCAAAGGTACAGGACGGCAGGCAGGCTCAGGGGCAGGCAGAGTGGTCAGGTGGGAGCGTACAGGGTCAGGACAGGCAAGGGTCAAAAACCAGGAGGACGAGAAAAGAGAGACTGGGGAAAAGCAGGAGCTGACACAAAACCACTGGTTGACATGACAAACAAGACGAACTGGCAACAGACAAACAGAGAACACAGGTATAAATACACAGGGCATCATAGGGAAGATGGGCGACACCTGGAGGAGGGTGGAGACAATCACAAAGACAGGTGAAACAGATCAGGGTGTGACACTTTCAGAACTTTCCAAAACAACAAACCGAGAGAGAGAGAAAAAGAAAGAGAATGAGAGAGAGGGGGAGAGATGAGAGAAAGAGAGAGATAGGAGAATGAGAGCGATAGAGAGATAAGAGAGAGATGGAAGAATGAGAGAGATGGAGAGATACGAGAGAGACAGATGGGAGAATGAGAGAGATAGAGAGATGGGAGAGTGAGAGAAAGAGAGAGAGCGAGAGATGGGAGAGATAAAGAGAGAGAGATAAAGAGAGATAGTATGAACATGGTGGAGAGAGAGAAAAGAGCCTGACTGAGCCATCAGGATTTAGACTTTCTAATGGGGTGTGATGTCATCCAGCAGGATGTCTCAGGGTGCGTTTGGGGTGTGATGTCATCCAGCAAGATGTCTCAGGGTGCGTTTTGGGTGTGATGTCATCCAGCATGATGTCTTAGGGTGCGTTTTGGGTGTGATGTCATCCAGCAGGATGTCTTAGGGTGTGTTTGGGGTGTGATATCATCCAGCAGGATGTTTGTGTAGATGGGAAAGAAAAGGACAGATTCACCCTTGACACAAAACACCGCCTTCCAGTTGTTTTAGATGTCTCCTAGTGTGTGTATGAATTACTGTAAGTATGAATTATGAGTTTCAATTAAACAATAATACTGTATTTAGATCAAGATAACACCACAAAAGTAGCAGAAATGTACAACCCCATACTGCTTTATCTGTATAGGGATGATATTAATTAATTATGAACAATTAGAACAAAAAAATGGTGCCCATAAACTTTGAGAAAACTATGAACACACCGTTCCACATTCAGACTGTTGTTGACTTGTCTCTATCCTGCAGCCGTAGAGAGGACAAGCTGAGGATCCCCAGTGGGTGGTTGTGTCACCTGGCCCCTGAAATAGTCTCTCAGCTCTCCCCGGAAACAGAGGAGGACAAGCTGCCTTTCTCCAAACAGTCAGACGTCTTTGCTTTCGGGTGAGTACCGCTACGTTGCAAATGGTACCCTATTCCATATGTAGTGCGCTACTCTCGACCAGGGCCCATATCTCTCTGGTTATACGTTGTGCACTATTAGGGAATAGGATGCCATTTTGAATACACTATGTGTCCCTCACCACTTCTCTTTTGTTGTGAGGAGTTGTTCAGGACCCTCTTCACTCTCTGTCTAGTTTTCATTGGATTTTCAAGCCCGATTGTATTGACTTGAATGAAATTGAATAAACTTTATCCCACTAGGGGAAATTGTGTTTGTCACTAGCAAGACAAATACTATAATGTTTATTTTATTTTTTTGTTATCCCTCTGAACCATTTACCATCTCTTCCATCTTTCCTCTCAGCCATCTTCCGTCTCAGCCATCTTCCTTCTCTTCCATCTTCCCTCTCATCCATATTTGGAATGGTTATAATAAAATGGTAATAATAGCTAGAATGGTTATAGTTTTCCAGTCTACTTGACCTAACCAAGAAAAACTCTAGTACCTTAGATATAAGTACCTTAGATATATACCTTAGATATAACACTGACCCTAGTTATAACACTGACTCTAGTTATAACACTAGTTATAACACTGACTCTAGTTATAATACTAGTTATAAAACTGACCCTAGTTATAACACTCACCCTAGTTATAACACTGACCCCAGTTATAACACTAGTTATAACACTGACCGTAGTTATAACACTCACCATAGTTATAACACTCACCCCAGTTTTAACACTAGTTATATAGAACTCACCCTAGTTATAACACTGACCCCAGTTATAACACTAGTTATAACACTCACCCTAGTTATAACACTAGTTAAACACTGACCCTAGTTATAACACTAGTTATAACACTGACACTAGTTATAACACTGACCCTAGTTAACACTAGTTATAACACTGACCCTAGTTATAACACTCGTTATAACACTGCCCCTAGTTATAACACTGCCCCTAGTTATAACACTGACCCTAGTTATAACACTAGTTATAACACTGACCCTTGTTATAACACTGACCCCAGTTATAACACTAGTTATAACACTGCCCCTAGTTATAACACTGACCCTAGTTAACACTAGTTATAACACTGACCCTAGTTATTCCACTAGTTATAACACTGACCCTAGTTATAACACTAGTTATAACACTGACCCTAGTTATAACACTAGTTATAACACTGACCCTAGTTATAACACTAGTTATAACACTGACCCTAGTTATAACACTAGTTATAACACTGCCCCTAGTTATAACACTAGTTATAACACTGCCCCTAGTTATAACACTGCCCCTAGTTATAACACTGCCCCTAGTTATAACACTGCCCCTAGTTATAACACTGCCCCTAGTTTTAACACTAGTTATAACACTGATCCTTGTTATAACACTGACCCCAGTTATAACACTAGTTATAACACTGCCCCTAGTTATAATACTGACCCTAGTTAACACTAGTTATAACACTGACCCTAGTTATAACACTAGTTACAACACTGACCCTAGTTATTCCACTAGTTATAACACTGACCCTAGTTATTACACTAGTTATAACACTGACCCTAGTTATTCCACTAGTTATAACACTGACCCTAGTTATTCCACTAGTTATAACACTGACCCTAGTTATAACACTAGTTATAACACTGCCCCTAGTTATAACACTGCCCCTAGTTAACACTAGTTATAACACTGATCCTAGTTAACACTAGTTATAACACTGACCCTAGTTATAACACTAGTTACAACACTGACCCTAGTTATTACACTAGTTATAACACTGACCCTAGTTATTACACTAGCTATAACACTGACCCTAGTTATAACACTAGTTATAACACTGACCCTAGTTATAACACTAGTTATAACACTGGCCCTAGTTATAACTCTAGTTATAACACTGACCCTAGTTATAATTAAGTGATAATGCCCTCGAAGCTGGTGTTTGGAGGATGTATTGGCACGGATGTATTTTGGCTCGAGACTGTCTTGAGCCGGCAAACCTTGCCAATATATCCTCCAAACACCGGCTTCGAGGGCATTGTTACTTTATACAACGGGATACCAACATATTCAAATAATGATTTACATATTTGAATGAAAAACGTTATTTTGATGAATTTATTTATACTATTTCATCCTTCCACAAGATATAGTCCGGACAAAATCTAGGGTTGCTACCCAAGCCGGCTGATCGTTCGTTCTATCGGTTCGGTTGCCAGAGACGCAGTCGTTCAGTTTTTTTATTTTGTATCTATGGACTCAACCCAGTCATTTGTTCTAAATGTTCCATTGCCATACTGGCTGGCAATGTTCTTAGCCATTGCTTGCTAGGTAGCCAACTACGGCTAACTTACAGTCACATCAAACTGTGTAGTCTGAATAACAACAAAGTAGCTGCATTTGCATTTGTTTGAGCCGTTTTCTAGTGACATTTATTTAGATACATCCCATAACAATGAGCTAATGATGCGCGATTTCACCTGGCATAGAACATGTGCTCTCACGTCAGGACACTGTTGTTCAGAGGAGCTAGCCAACAACACAGATACAACAATTACTTCAAACTGAAGCTGGAAAGACTGCAAACTAGCTGCACCGTTTTCTATTGACATTTCTTTCTATATATCCATAAAAATTATACTGATTCATGATAGCGACTTGCTGAAAAAAGCTGCTTGCTGCATCCCGACTCCCGACCCCCGACCCCTACACGGTCATTACTATAGAACAGCTGGAGATAGAATTTCAATAGCCTACTGAAACAATGTGGCAAATGTCAGAGAGACACACAGCAAGGTTTATTAAAAATCTCTGCTATTTAAAACCAATTGCTAGTCTAAAAGAAATGGGAGATAATGTTTAGAGTCTTTTTACAGTGGAGATCAAGTTTTATAAATTGTCTGGCTGGGCTATAACACTGACCTTAGTTATAACACAAGTTCTAACATTCCATGCTCTGCCATTCCTTGCCTTCTATTTTTTATCTTCTGTGATCGTCACAGACCCCTTTGCGTGGGCGGACCCTGCACTGTTGACTCCTAACACAATTGCATTTTCAGATGTCCTCCCATATGGAGGGCCTGTCACTGGATCAGTCTGAGGGGAAGGGACGCAGTGCTCACATACACACTGGATGGGCCCCATATGGCACGCTATTCCCTATATAGTGCATTACTTTTAACCAGAGCCCTGTGGGAATAGGGTGTCATTTGGGATACAGCCGGTGTCCATCTGGCCTGTTGGTGCCTTAGTGTTATCTAGAGGTGACCCCTAGAGCTGTTGTACATATTCAGCAATTCTCCATGTGTTTTTTTTTTCTATCTTGGCCAAATGCTATTTTTATGCTACTCAACCCTGGTTGTTGACATGACAGTGGAGAAAATGGCTGCTCATAATGCAAAGAGAGGATAGTGTGACGATGTTGATGAAGTATACTGTATTAAATGGACCTAACAGGTTTGATA
Organism: Salvelinus fontinalis; assembly: GCF_029448725.1. NCBI lineage: Eukaryota > Metazoa > Chordata > Actinopteri > Salmoniformes > Salmonidae > Salvelinus > Salvelinus fontinalis. The sequence continues at coordinate 36,776,804 of NC_074692.1, forward strand.
TAAAGTTAGTTCCTCAGCAGCAACCTTGTGGTCTGTTAGACTCATTGTCGGAGCGTCTATAGCTTTTCAATGTATTCCGGCAAGCACAACAGACATACAGCATAGAGATGTGGTTACATACCCCTTGTGTGTGGATGTCTGTTGTTGTATTTTGTCATAATCTCACCGTAATAGGAAAATATTACATACACACATCCAATCTCCCTGAGCAGGTGCTGAATAGGAAAACAAATCAATTAATTGTGAAACTGCACAGTGAAATCTATGCTGCCGTGTCATTGATGGTATCATAATGTTAAATGTCTAAACCATGGGATATTTCACACATCTGCCCCCCCCCAACTGATTCCCCCCTGTGCTGTGTCTGTCTGCAGCACTATCTGGTACGAGTTGCATGCACGTGAGTGGCCTTATAAGAACCAGCCAGCAGAAGTAATCATCTGGCAGGTGGGCAGCGGAATGAAACCCAATCTCACACAGATCGGTATGGGCAAAGAGATATCGGTGAGTGTTGCCCATTTACAGCAAACTGTACCACACCTACTGACTATGTTTCATTGAACCTTTATTTAACTAGGCAAGTCAGTTAGGAACAAATTCTTATTTACAATGACGGCCTACACTGGACAACGCTGGGCCAATTGTGCGCCGCCCTATGGGACTCCCGATCACCTCCGGATGTGATACAACCTGGATTCGAACCAGGGACTGTAGTGACACCTCTTAATTTAAATTTGTAATTTTACCTTTATTTAACTAGGCAAGTCAGTTAAGAACAAATTCTTATTTACAATGACAGTCTTGTACTGGCAAGGCCTCTCTTGCACTGAGATGCAGTATCTTAGACCGCTGCACCACTCGGGAGCAGTTAGAAGTTGCTCACTAGTTGTAGGTGAACATATTCTAAGTCCATGGGTAAAGATACTGTATATTCCTGAGTAGGGTTCTTCATAGTAGTGCAGTGTTAACTTTCTTTCTTAACATAGCTGAACACCACACGCCTGGTTGTTTCAGGTCTGATCTGTGTACATATCAATTTACAGGTGTTCAGAATGAGCATCCTCATACATATCAATTGACAGGTGTTCAGAATGAGCATCCTCATACATATAAAATGACAGGTGTTCAGAATGAGCATCCTCATACATATCAATTGACAGGTGTTCAGAATGAGCATCCTCATACATATAAAATGACAGGTGTTCAGAATGAGCATCCTCATACATATAAAATGACAGGTGTTCAGAATGAGCATCCTCATACATATTGTAACGGCATGGATTGAACCAAGACGCAGCGTTGTGATAAGACATGATGATTTAATAAACAAAACAGAAAACACGACGAACACTTGAATAGATACAAAAACAACAAACAACGTAGACTGACCTGAACGTAAGAACTTACATGTAACGAAGAACGCACGAACAGGAAAAACAGACTACACAAAAACCGAACAAACAAACCGAAACCAAAACAGTCCCGTGTGGTGTAACATACACAGACACTGACACAGGGTACAACCACCCACAACAAACAGTGTGAAAACACCTACCTTAATATGGCTCTCAATCAGAGGAAATGAAAACCACCTGCCTCTAATTGAGAGCCATATCAGGTCACTCCTTTAACCAACATAGAAACACATAACATAGACTACCCACCCAGACTCACGCCCTGACCGTCAAACACATACAAAATAACAGAAAACCGGTCAGGAACGTGACACATATCAATTGACACGTGTTCAGAATGAGCATCCTCATACATGGAATGAGACTAAATCCTGTACACATGTCTGGGATGTTTTTAGTTTTTTTTTTGTCCTGTCCTCAATTGGCTGTTTGTTATTTGTGTTTTCTGAACCACTTCACAAAATAATTTCTCTCACAGGAAAAACTACTGTTATTTGAATCCGGTGGCATTCGTCCAGTTCTCCACGCAGGTCTCTTTCTCTCCTGTTTGTCCTGTGTGTGCCTGGCTCTCTAAACGGGGTCTGTTCTGGATCTCCCTCCCTAGGACATCCTGCTCTTCTGCTGGGCGTTCGAGCAAGAGGAGAGGCCCAGCTTCTCCAAGCTGGTGGATCTGCTGGAAAAGTTGCCAAAAAGGAACCGCCGTCTTTCCCACCCAGGGCACTTCTGGAAGTCAGCTGAGTATGTCAAATGAGACTAAAATACAACAAAGTAAACTCCAGTAGACTATGTATCCTCATGGTGTGTGTGTGTGTGTGTGTGTGTGTGTGTGTGTGTGTAGGTGCAGTTGACCGTGACCCTCTGAACCTAGACTTCTCAACATCCTCTGAACTCATATTTTGGGTTTATTGTTTAATCACATGGAAGATGTGTTTTAATTCATTACTCAAATGACCTGTTCAGTTTGTTGGTTGGATTCTTTATTCTGGAATGTATTTTTCTCAATGTCACTTGTTTTAATGAGAGTTTTTTTTTTGTCATGTCTCACTTCATTGTGTACGGAAAATGCATCAGAATGAACTAGTTTTTAGAATGAATGTAATTATGTAATGAATTGTGAAATGTACATTTTTAAGTAATTGTCTTGCCATTTCCTGTCTGTCAACTGTCTTTGTCATTTGTCAGTGTACCTCATGGTCCCTTGTGTTTGTGTTCTCTACATGTTAGTCTCAAAGCTTTATTTTAAAGTCATTATTCACTATTGAATGTGAAGACTCCACTCCTGTCACTTGTAGGGCTGGATGATACTTCAGTACATTGGTAGGAAACTGTTCTGTGCTTTAATTATTGCCTGTGAACACTGTTGAGGATGCGTAAAAAAAAAATGGCATCCTATTCCCTACACGGACCTGTCAAAAATGTCAAAGGTAGTGCACTAGATGGGAAATAGGGTGCGAGATGTTTGAACAGCCTTTTTTCTCAGCTCTGGGCCATTCAGGAGAAGACCTAGACTGACTGACTATAAATCTCTCACACTAATGTCAAAACGCTGACACTTCAAATGTATCTCATTACTTAGTAGAAATGTGCTTCAACACCTTGGACAAATGCTGTCACTGAGAAATAGGTGTAGAGTGGTTACTTTGGTGTTTTAACGCAGAAAAGTAAAAAATAAAATAAAATAAAAAAGAGATGTATAGCCAGCTAGCTAAGGTCACTACCTAATGATGACACAATCGATTCACTTCAGGAATTTGTCAGCCCTATAATTGACAAGGCACTTTCTGAACAGTCTAGTAACACGACTTTGTCCATGACCTGGCCTTTTCTATCATATATTTCACAGCGATATTTGAAATCTAAGCAAGCTAGAGTGCAGTCAGATTGTGAAAACCAGTGTCTAACTAAGAACTGTAAAGCTACTGCCATGGGCTCTGTACAGCCATGGCTTAGATGCAGACAATCCAATCCTGTATAAAGCCCTTTCTACAACACTATATTATACAGTAAAATATGTTGGAAATGCATACAAACAAATTGCTGCTGTTTTTTGGAGTACATCTGTCTATTTTGGAATTACTGGAATTCAGATATTGTACGTGGGTCATTTATATTTGTACTGTTTACAACTTTTAAGTGCATGAAATGGACTACAAAGGATCTAGTCTCACTATTACGATACAAAGTTGACTCTTTCAGCTCTACATTAAGTATATGATCACTGGGGTATTTTCTGATGGAACTGTTGTCGGCGTAGGATCACCACACAATACAGTTACAACAGTTAATAAGACTATACAGCCTGCTTTGTAAAAAAGAAATGTCAAAAGCGATGTTTAAGAGAATGATTGTAATATTATATTTGCACAGTATAATCGTGAAGAGAAATAACAAATTGTGCTGGAAAAAAAACTAATCAACAGGAAAAACCAATCAACATTTAGTGGAAAGTATACAGTGGCTTGCGAAAGTATTCACCCCCTTGGCATTTTCCCTATTTTGTTGCCTTATAACCTGGAATTAAAATAGATTTTTTGGGGGGTTTGTATCATTTGATTTACACAACATGCCTACCACTTTGAAGATGCAAAATATTTTTTATTGTGAAACAAACAAGAAATAAGACAAAAAAAATGAAAACTTGAGTGTGCATAACTATTCACCCCCCCCCCCCCCCCCCCCCCAAAGTCAATACTTTGTAGAGACACCTTTTGCAGCAATTACAGCTGCAAGTCTCTTGGGGTATGTCTCTATAAGCTTGGCACATCTAGCCACTGGGATTTTTGCCCATTCTTCAAGGCAAAACTGCTCCAGCTCCTTCAAGTTGGATGGGTTCCGCTGGTGTACAGCAATCTTTAAGTCATTCCACAGATTCTCAATTGGATTGAGGTCTGGGAATGGCCTAGTCAAAGCCAATACATTTAAATGTTTCCCCTTAAACCACTTGAGTGTTGCTTTAGCAGTATGCTTAGGGTCAATGTCCTGCTGGAAGGTGAACCTCCGTCCCAGTCTCAAATCTCTGGAAGACTGAAACAGGTTTCCCTCAAGAATTTCCCTGCATTTAGCACCATCCATCATTCCTTCAATTCTGACCGGTTTCCCAGTCCCTGCCGATGAAAAACATACCCACAACATGCTGCTGCCACCATGCTTCACTTCACTGTGGGAATGTTGTTCTCGGGGTGATGTGAGGTGTTGGGTTTGCACCAGACATAGTGTTTTCCTTGATGGTCAAAAAGCTACATTTTAGTCTCATCTGACCAGAGTACCTTCTTCCATATGTTTGGGGAGTCTCCCACATGCCTTTTGGCTAACACCAAACCTGTTTGCTTATTTTTTTCTTTAAGCATTGGCTTTTTTCTGGCCACTCTTTCGTAAAGCCCAGCTCTGTGGAGTGTATGGCTTAAAGTGGTCCTATGGACAAATACTCCAATCTCCACTGTGGAGCTTTGCAGCTCCTTCAGGGTTATCTTTGGTCTCTTTGTTGCCTCTGATTAATGCCCTCCTTGCCTGGTCCGTGAGTTTTGGTGGGTGGCCCTCTCTTGGCAGGTTTGTTGTGGTGCCAAATTCTTTCCATTTTTTAATAATGGATTTAATGGTACTCTGTGGGATGTTCAAAGTCTCAGATATTTTTTTACAACTCAACCCTGATCTGTAGTTCTCCACAACGTTGTCCCTGACCTGTTTGGAGAGCTCCTTGGTCTTCATGGTGCCACTTGCTTGGTGGTGCCCCTTACTTAGTGGTGTTGCAGACTCTGAGGCCTTTCAGAACAGGTGTATATATACTGAGATCATGTGACACTTAGACTGCACACATATGGACTTTATTTAACTAATTATGTGACTTCTGAAGGTTATTGGTTGCACCAGATCTTATTTAGGGTCTTCACAGCAAAGGGGGTGAATACATATGCACACACCACTCCAGTTTAGAATTTTTTGAAACAAGTACTTTTTTTCATTTCACTTCACCAATTTGGACTATTTTGTGTATGTGAAATCGAAATAAAAATAAAAATTTAAATTACAGGTTGTAATGCAACAAAATAGGAAAACACCAAGGGGGATGAATACCTTTGCAAGGCACTGTAGACTTCGTTTTATTGTCAGTTGCCGTAAATCAATATTCCATGTGAACTCACTACAGCAGTTTTGGTGTACAGGATTTCTTACTTTATGAATGTATGTATTGTGTTGTTGTGGTTTTGTCGTATATTTTTGTTCATTCAGATTTATTTTTCTCCATATACCTTCCTATATTACGTAAGCATTGATGTTTATTTTCTGATTCAAGCCTTGTATTGTAGAGTATAGCTCCAAAAGCTTGTATTTATCAATGCCTTGTGGTCCATGGCTCCGTGACTGGTAGATTCATCAGAAGCTCTTTATTTGCACTCATCTTCTACGAAAAAGTATGCCAATAAAAATGTTTTAATTTTGAATGTTTTTACTCATCTTTTAACTTACCCTCTTCTCTTTTATACATTTTGCACTTGTTACTTTGAAAATGTTTTACACACCCTTGCACAGAACTTTATTGAAGAGCAACTTCCCCTAAAAACAAACATATATATTAGAAAACAACCTATATGGCATCGATATGAGTCAGAATGTCAGAGCTTCTAGGAGTGTTGGGTGGAATGAAGTCAAACGCAGAGAGCACAGTTAAGGTACGTGGATTTATTTTCCAATACACGGGAAGTCCTGCCCTAACACATACGGGCACATCAGAAAAGTCCAAATAACACCAGACTAAACTGTTCCGAGGAAACTAATAAAATCCACTACAAGAATCCTACACCAACGTAACAGTAAGTAAGCCCGCACAACAGCCAGCGGGCTACCTAACCTTATATATCCTACCCAACCAACCTAAACTAAAACAGGTGCACCCAATCAGCCCAAATTAACAGAAACCAAAACGAAAGAAACGATGGCAGCTAGTAGGCCGGTGACGACGACCGCCGAGCCCCGCCCGAACAGGAAGAGGCACCATCCTCGGCGGGATTCGTGACAGTACCCCCCCCCTGACGCGCGGCCCCCGCAGCGCGCCGACCCCGGCCTCGAGGACGACCCGGAGGGCGAGGCGCAGGACAATCCGGGTGGCGACGGTGGAAATCAGCCAAGAGGGAAGGATCTAAAATATCCTTCCCAGGTACCCAGCACCTCTCCTCCGGACCGTACCCCTCCCAGTCAACGAGGTACTGCAGGCCCCTCACCCGGCGTCTCGAGTCCAGAATAGCTCGTACAGCGTACGCCGGGGACCCCTCGATATCCAGAGGGGGCGGAGGGACCTCCGGCACCTCACCTTCCTGAAGGGGACCAGCTACCACCGGCCTGAGGAGAGACACATGAAACGAGGGGTTAATACGATAATAAGAGGGGAGTTGTAATCTATAACACACCTCGTTTATCCTCCTCAGGACTTTAAATGGCCCTACACACTGCGGCCCCAGCTTCCGGCAGGGCAGGCGGAGGGGCAGGTTTCGGGTCGAGAGCCAGACCCTGTCCCCTGGTGCGAACACAGGGGCCTCACTGCGGTGGCGGTCAGCGCTCCTCTTCTGACGCTCACTGGCCTGCCTGAGAGAGGCCTGGACTGCCCGCCAGGTCTCTCTAGAGCGCTGGACCCACTCCTCCACCGCAGGAGCTTCAGTCTGGCTCTGATGCCACGGAGCCAGGACCGGCTGGTACCCCAATACGCACTCGAATGGCGACATGTTAGTTGAGGAGTGGCGGAGTGAATTCTGGGCCAACTCCGCCCACGGAACATACCTTGCCCATTCTCCAGGCCGGTCCTGGCAATACGACCTCAGAAACCTACCCACTTCCTGGTTCACCCGTTCTACCTGCCCATTACTTTCAGGGTGATACCCAGAGGTAAGGCTGACCGAGACCCCCAGACGCTCCATAAACGCCCTCCATACCCGGGACGTGAACTGGGGACCTCGATCAGATACGATGTCCTCTGGCACCCCGTAATGCCGGAAGACATGAGTAAAAAGAGCCTCCGCAGTCTGTAGGGCCGTAGGGAGACCAGGCAATGGAAGGAGACGACAGGACTTAGAAAACCGATCCACAACGACCAAAACGGTAGTGTTCCCCTGAGAAGGAGGAAGATCAGTCAGGAAATCTACCGATAAATGAGACCATGGCCGTTGTGGAACCGGGAGGGGTTGTAACTTCCCTCTCGGTAGGTGCCTAGGAGCCTTACTCTGTGCGCATACCGAGCAGGAAGAGACATAGAGTCTCACGTCCCTAGCCAAGGTGGGCCACCAGTATTTCCTCCCAAGATCCCGCACTGTTCTCTCAATCCCCGGATGACCCGAAGAAGGTAGTGTATGAGCCCACCGAATCAAACGATCACGAACACCAAGCGGTACGTACTTACGGCCAGTAGGACACTGGGATGGCACAGGTTCTACCCTTAACGCCCGCTCGATGTCCGCGTCCACCTCCCATACCACCGGGGCCACCAGACACGAGGCTGGAAGGATGGGAGTCGGATCGATGGACCGGTCATCCGTGTCATACAGACGTGACAGCGCGTCAGCCTTGGTGTTAAGGGAACCTGGTCGGTAAGAGATCTTAAATCTAAAACGAGTAAAAAACATGGCCCACCTAGCCTGACGCGGACTCAGTCTCTTCGCCTCTCGGATATACTCCAGATTTCGGTGGTCAGTCCAGATGAGAAAAGGGTATTTGGCCCCCTCAAGCCAGTGTCTCCACACTTTCAGGGCTTTTACCATAGCTAGTAACTCCCGATCCCCCACATCATAGTTCCGCTCCGCCGGCTCCAGCTTCTTAGAAAAAAAAGCACAGGGACGGAGCTTCGGTGGCGCGCCCGAGCGCTGGGATAGCACGGCTCCAACACCAGCCTCGGACGCATCCACCTCCACTATGAACGCTAACGAAGGGTCCGGATGCGCCAACACGGGAGCTTCAGTAAACCTTGCCTTCAACTGGTTGAAGGCTCCATCTGCCTCAGCCGACCACCGTAAACGCACCGGCCCCCCCTTTAGCAGTGAGGTAATTGGTGCCGCCACTTGACCAAAACCCCGGATAAACCTCCGGTAGTAATTGGCAAACCCTAAAAACCGCTGCACCTCCTTTACCGTGGTTGGAGTCGGCCAATTACGCACGGCGTTTACGCGGTCACACTCCATCCTCACCCCCGAGGTGGAAATGCGATAACCCAGGAAGGAAACGGCTGGTTTGGAGAACACACATTTCTCAGCCTTGACGTATAAGTCATGCTCCAGCAGTCGCCCAAGCACCCTGCGCACCAAGGAGACATGAGCAGCGCGTGTGGCCGAATAGATCAAGATGTCATCAATATATACTACCACACCCAGCCCCTGCAAGTCTCTGAGAATCTCATCTACAAAGGATTGGAAAACGGCTGGAGCATTCTTTAACCCATACGGCATGACGAGGTACTCATAGTGGCCTGATGTGGTACTAAACGCTGTTTTCCACTCGTCTCCTCCCCGAATACGCACCAGATTATACGCGCTCCTGAGATCCAGTTTTGTGAAAAAACGCGCTCCGTGGAATGATTCCATCGCCGTAGCGATAAGAGGTAGTGGATAACTAAATCCCACTGTGATTGAATTTAGACCTCGATAATCAATGCACGGACGCAGTCCTCCCTCCTTTTTTCTCACAAAAAAGAAACTCGAGGAAGCGGGTGACATGGAGGGCCGAATGAACCCCTGTCCCAGAGCTTCCGTGACATATGTCTCCATAGCCAACGTCTCCTCCTGTGACAAAGGGTACACGTGACTCCTGGGAAGTGCAGCGTTCTCCTGAAGGTTTATCACGCAATCCCACCGTCGATGAGGGGGTAATTTAGTCGCTTCCTTCTTACTAAAAGCGATAGCCAAATCGGCATATTCTGGGGGAATGCGCACAGTGGAAACCTGGTCTGAACTCTCCACCGATGTGGCACCGATGGAAACTCCCACACACCTACCTGAACACTCGTCTGACCACCCCTGAAGAGCTCCCTGTCGCCAGGAAATGAGGGGATTGTGAATGGCTAGCCAGGGAATCCCCAATACCACTGGAAAACCAGGTGAATCAATAAGGTAAAAACTGATCTGCTCCCTATGATTCCCCTGGGTTACCATGTCCAGCGGAATCGTGGCCTCCCTGACCAGTCCTGACCCTAACGGTCGGCTATCTAGGGAGTGCACAGGGAAAGGAGGGTCTATCTGCACCAACGGAATACCCAACCTACGGGCGAGTCCGCGATCCATAAAACTCCCAGCTGCGCCTGAGTCGACTAGCGCCTTATGCTGAAGAGAGGGGAAAAACGCAGGGAAAAAAATAACCAAAAACATATGACCTACAGGGAGCTCTGGGTGAGTCTTGTGCCTACTCACCTGAGGTGGCCGAGGAGTATTCCGCCTGCCATCCCGACTCCCAGATGGACTCCTCCAGCACCGGTCCGAAGTGTGTCCTCTCCGGCCACAGTAGGTGCAGGAAGAGCCACCTCCTCCGGTCCCCCTAGATGCAGCTCCTCCCAACTCCATTGGAGTTGGAGCGGGAGAGCTGGGAGGTGGAATGGACAGGACCCCCTCTGAACGCCCGCGGGCAGCTAGCAGGTTATCCAGTCGAATCGACATGTCGATCAGTTCATCTAGAGATAGTGTGGTGTCCCGACAAGCTAGCTCCCGACGGACGTCCTCCCGAAGGCTACAACGGTAATGATCTATTAAGGCCCTGTCATTCCACCCCGCTCCAGCAGCCAAAGTCCGGAACTCTAAAGCGAACTCCTGGGCGCTCCTCGTCTCCTGTCTCAGGTGGAACAGACGCTCACCCGCCGCTCGGCCCTCTGGTGGGTGGTCGAACACAGCCCGAAACCGACGGGTGAACTCTGCATAATGGTCCCGAGCAGAGTCTGGGCTGTTCCATACCGCGTTGGCCCAGTCCAGGGCTCTCCCCGATAAACAGGAGACAAGGAGGCTTACCCTCTCTTCCTCCGAGGGAGTCGGACGCACGGTAGCCAGGTATAGCTCAAGCTGGAGCAAAAACCCCTGGCAACCAGCCGCTGCTCCATCGTACTCCTTCGGTGGGGTGAGACGCAAAGAGCTGGTCCCAGCCGATGACCCTGTGGGAGTGGGTTGTGTCGTCTGCAGGGGAGCTGTAGGGGGCGTCGGGAGACCACTCCTCTCCCATCGTTCCATCCTCTCCATCATCATGTCCATCGCTGATCCGATACGCTGAAGTACAGCTGTATGATGCTGGACACGCTCCTCCATAGTTGGGAGAGGGGTGGTCGTGGCTCCTGCTGACTCCATAGGTGGTGCGGGCTTCTGTCAGAGCTTCTAGGAGTGTTGGGTGGAATGAAGTCAAACGCAGAGAGCACAGTTAAGGTACGTGGATTTATTTTCCAATACACGGGAAGTCCTGCCCTAACACATACGGGCACATCAGAAAAGTCCAAATAACACCAGACTAAACTGTTCCGAGGAAACTAATAAAATCCACTACAAGAATCCTACACCAACGTAACAGTAAGTAAGCCCGCACAACAGCCAGCGGGCTACCTAACCTTATATATCCTACCCAACCAACCTAAACTAAAACAGGTGCACCCAATCAGCCCAAATTAACAGAAACCAAAACGAAAGAAACGATGGCAGCTAGTAGGCCGGTGACGACGACCGCCGAGCCCCGCCCGAACAGGAAGAGGCACCATCCTCGGCGGGATTCGTGACACAGAAACATTTATTCTACTGTCAAAATTGACTACAAAAGTGTAACAAAGTTTTGTGAGACGGCCCGATTGTAATGCCTGTGGTAAATTTGACAATGAATATCCCTACGGGGTTAGTTGGGGACCATCGGTAAATTACACAATGTTAAAATTCCAATAGCTCCAAATTCCAATGGCTTAAAAACCTCAAACCAACTATAAATTGTAGAAATGTATTTACAAATATAAAAACAATTTAATGAAAACTAAAAGGTGTGCAACATGAAAATATTTTCTCATTGTGTAATGTATTGCGGTCCCTAACTAGCCCCAAAGGTAGGCTATCCAAAGTCAAACCAACTTTGCCACAGTCGCACACCAGCTGGCGGAAGCTAATTGGCGTAAGAATTTGGCTAACTCTTCTCACCTGCAAACATACAAGCGAGACACCAACATCAAACCACACCCCGAAACCAACTCTCGCTTGAATTAATTCGTGACCGCTAACATTTCTTAAGAAACCATCGAATACGATGCCAAATCAGGAAGTTCAGCCATCCTTTAAAACGCAGCCTAAAGTTAGTTGCTAACCTCAAATTAAATAGACTTGTACATAAAAGGGAATATAAAATCCATAAAAAGAAAAATTGAAGCAGGAAAACACAAATCTGGATTAAAGGTACTGTTTCAATCAGGAAAGTTTGAGTTGCATCAAATGTACTGGTGGACAATGTCATCACTCTCAACCAAGAACCCTTCAAGAGTCCTTCCCAGTGTTTAAACAGTAACATAATTCAAAACGATTAGCCTATCGTCTGGTTTTTCACAGACATAACACCTAAGCTACACTGAGTGTACAAAACATTAGGAACACCTTCCTAATATTGAAATGAAGCCCCTTTTGCCTTCACAACAGCCTTAATTTGTCGGGCATGGACTCTACAAGGTGTCAAAAGCGTTCCACAGGGATGCTGGCCCATGTTGACTCCAATGCTTCCAACAGTTGTGTCAAGTTGGCTGGATGTCCTTTGTATGGTGGACCATTCTTGATACACACTGGAAACTGTTGAGCATGAAAAACCCAGCAGCGCTGTAGTCCTTGACACACTCAAACCAGTGCTCCTGGCACGTGCTCCTACTACCATAACCTGTTCAAAGTCACTTAAATATGTTGTCTTGCCCATTCACCCTCTGAATGGCACACATACACAATCCATGTCTCAAATCCTTCTTTAATCTGTTTCCTCCCCTTCATCTACACTGATTGAAGTGAATTTAACCGTTGACATCAATAAGGGATCATATCTTTCACCTGGATTCACTTGGCCAGTCTGTCAAATAAAGAGAAGGTGTTCTTAATGTTTTGTACACTGTGTATATATGTGTAAAGGAGATGAGTTGGAGATAATTTACACATTCCCCAGACATGTATATTTTGTATTAAGCAAATTGGCAGCAACAGTGTGTTTGCATGCATCTCTTTAGGTCCGTAGGGACATGGAGGGTTGACTATATGCCAGGATCCTCCTTCACGTATCCCAGCATTCACACTGAATTGATCATTCTACTAATTGACACTTGCCGTCAAATTGTTGATGTATTTTTGGGCCACAGATTCCTGCATGCCCAGAGGGAGCATTGGCACGCTGATGATGCTGTCTGTGTGTGTCTGTGCGAGCCTCGCTTGCTGCCTCTGCTTTACGCCTGTGTGTGTGTGTGTGTGTGTGTGTGTGTGTGTGTGTGTGTGTGTGTGTGTGTGTGTGTGTGTGTGTGTGTGTGTGTGTGTGTGTGTGTGTGTGTGTGTGTGTGTGTGTGTGTGTGTGTGGGGGGGGGGGGTCAGGTGTGTGACTCACAGGCTGAGGAGGGAGAGAAGTGGGAGAGAGGGAGGATGGAAAGAGGGAAGGGAGAGGTGGATTGATGGCTGGATGGGAGCACTGGGTTCTCCAGACATTCTCTCCTGTCTTCAATCTCTGCCTCCTGTCTTCCATTTCTACCTCCACTTCTTCTGACTGCCCCCACTCAAGTGTAAAATTCAATGTCTGAAGATATCCGTCTCAATGATGGAGTAGTTGAGGACTGAGGCAAATAAATAGTTGTCTAGGCCTACTTACTCCAAAGCAGGGCTCTCCAACCTTGTTCCTGCAGAGCTACCCTCCTGTAGGTTTTCGCTCCAACCCCAGGTGTAATTAACCTGATTCATCTTATCAACCAGCAGATTATTAGAATCAGGTGCACGAGATTAGGGTTGGAGTGAAAACCTACAGGACAGTAACTCTCCAGGAACAGGGTTGGAGTGAAAACCTACTGGACAGTAACTCTCCAGGAACAGGGTTGGAGTTCAAACCTACAGGACAGTAACTCTCCAGGAACAGGGTTGGAGTTCAAACCTACAGGACAGTAACTCTCCAGGAACAGGGTTGGAGTTCAAACCTGCAAGACAGTAACTTATCAAGAATTAGGTTGGAGAGCCATGATCTAAAGTTGGTTTTCCCTGCTGGTAGATCATCTACCGTCTTGAAGGCTTGAGGGGATGGTGGCAGGGGCGGGTGTGTGGAGAGGGGGAGGGGAGGTGGAGAGGTAGAGAAAGGGGGTTGGAGAGGAGGAGGGGAGGTAGAGAGAGGGGGATGGAGAGGTAGAAAGGAGGAGGGGTGGTGGTAAGGTAGAGAGAGGGGGTTGGAGAGGAGGAGTGGAGGTGGAGAGGTAGAGAGAGGGGGATGGAGAGAGGGGGTTAATTAGGGAATACCAGTAACACCTTGAATGGGAGTACTAATTAATTCTTTCATATCCTGATCCTTACATAATTAGCCCCAATTAGCTTGTTGAAGTTTCTCCTATTCTGCAAATCAATGTACATAATATCCTGGAAAATCCCCAACGAGGAAGATCTGGTGGAGAAATATATCCCATAGATTCTAAAATGCCGTCATTAGTGATGATATCATATCCTAGTGATCAACATTCCATTGGCAGGTTCTAATCGGGAATGTATTGTTCTGTGAGAACAGATTTTTTTTGGGGGGGGAATTCAATAATCATATGCGCTATAACCAATGACTGACGACTAAAACCGAAATACAATAATCATGTGCGATATAACCAATGACTGACGACTAAAACCTAAATACAATAATCATGTGCGCTATAACCAATGACTGATGATTTAAACCTAAATACAATAATCATGTGCGCTATAAACAATGACTGACGACTTAAACCTAAATACAATAATCATGTGCGCTATAACCAATGACTGACGACTAAAACCTAAATACAATAATCATGTGCGCTATAACCAATGACTGACGACTTAAACCTAAATACAATAATCATGTGCGCTATAACCAATGACTGACGACTTAACCTGTCTAGGATCAGCGTGGCGCTAGCGGCAAACCCCCCCCCCCCCCCCACTGAAAAACCAGTGCCGCGAAATTCAAAAAAAATATTTTTTTAAAATATTTAACTTTCACACATTAAAGTCCAATACAGCTAATGAAAGACACAGATCTTGTGAATCCAGTCAACATTTCCGATTTTTAAAATGTTTTACAGGGAAGACACAATATGTAAAGATGTACATCTATTACCTAAAAACACATTAGCATAATCCACCATCTTTTATTTGTCCACCAACACCAGTAGCCATCACCAATTCGGCTAAACTAAGATATTTATAGCCCCTAACCAACAAAAAAACTCATTAGATGACAGTCTGATAACATATTTATGGTATGGGATAGGTTTTGTTAGAAAAATGTGCATATTTCAGGTTGATGGCATAGTTTACAATTGCACCCACCATCACAAATGGACTAGAATAATTACAATGAGCAACGTGTTTACCTAACTACTAATCATCAAACATTTCGTAAAAATACACAGCATACACGAATCGAAAGACACAGATCCTGTGAATACAGACAATATTTCAGATTTTCTAAGTGTCTTACAGCGAAAACACAATAAATCGTTATATTAGCATAGCACATAGCACATAGCAGCCCAGCATTGATTCTAGCCAAAGTGGGCGATAACGTCAACATCGCCAAAAATATATTAATTTTTTCACTAACCTTCTCAGAATTCTTCAGATGACACTCCTGTAACATCAGATTACACAATCCATATAGAGTTTGATCGAAAATGTTTATATTTAGCCACCAAAATCATGGTTAGACAATGTGAAATGTAGCTCAGCTGGTCAGAAAATGTCCTTGCGCCACTTAGACAGTGATCTACTCTTATACATAAATACTCATAAACGTGACTAAAAAATATAGGGTGGACAGGGATTGATAGACAATTTAATTCTTAATACAATTGCGTTATTACATTTTTTAATTTATCCTTACTTTTCAATACACTTTGCGCCAAGCGAAGCTACGTCAAAAAACATGGCGTCCTAAGCCACTAAAATGTTTCGACAGAAACACGATTTATCATAATAAAAATGTCCTACCTTGAGCTGTTCTTCCATCAGTATCTTGGGCAAAGGATCCTTTCTTGGGAGAAATCGTCTTTTGGTGGAAAGCTGTCCTCTTGCCATGTGGAAATGTCAACTGCGTTCGGGATGAACTGAAAAGCGTGCCCAACTTTTCACATCGTTGCAAAAATAAATGTCCCAAAATCGCACTAAACGGATATAAATTGCTATAAAACGCCTTAAATTAACTACCTTATGATGTTTTTAACTCCTAAAACGAGTGAAAAGATGACCGGAGAAATATAACAGGCTAAACTAACGCTTGGAACAGGTGCGCGCCGGTGTCCTCTAGGCTCATGACGCAGCTCCCAAAGAATGACTAGCTTCAGGGTTTTTTCATTTGTAGGGCCTGTGAACGAGCAATCGACCCCGTTGGAATCGTCATCACGTAAAGGCATCCAGGGGAAGACGTAAGAAGTGTCCGTATAGTCATAGCAACGACAGTGCCCTTTTAAATGACTTCAGAAGAGTGGCCAACATTTCTCAAATCTGACTCCATGTCAGGGAAATTGCTGTAGAATGGGCTCTGTTCCACTTAGAGACAAAATTTCAACTCCTATAGAAACTATAGACTGTTTTCTATCCAATAATAATAATAATATGCATATTGTACGATCAAGGATTTTGTGGGAAGCCGTTTAAAAAATTAGCCAAATTAGCATAAGTAGTCTAAACAGCGCCCCCATCCCCAACAGGTTAAACCTAAATACAATAATCATGTGCGCTATAACCAATGACTGACGACTTAAACCTAAATACAATAATCATGTGCGCTATAACCAATGACTGACGACTTAAACCTAAATACAATAATCATGTGCGCTATAACCAATGACTGACGACTTAAACCTAAACCCCCACTTTAATGAAATGTATGTTTCCTTCCTGTTGTTTTTCGCATGTTGTTTCGTTAGAACCTGTGATCTTTCAGGAGCTTCTTCTCTCTCCCCCACACCATGCATATTTTGTTTTATCCATTTTGAAATTGGCATACTGAAAAAGATGAACACAGAGCAACCCAGGCTGCAGGTAAAGATACCCTATTTTTAATTTGTACCAAGGGCACCAGTAGAGGTTAGTGGTACAGTATGTGGGAAACAAACTTGGACGAAATTCTTGCATCTCACAATGAGAGAGCAGGTCAGTGGACATTCTAACTTTAAGAATTGGAGAAAGACAATGAAACAGATACTGTAACCTTTAGAATGGAGAAAGACAATGAAACAGATACTTTAACCTTTAGAATGGAGAAAGACAATAAAGCAGCACCCTTTTAAGATTGATTGGAGCAACTGCAAGGTAATGATACAAAGCTTCATTAAGATGGTATCAAGACCATGAAACGCATAAAGCACAGTAGCTTTAGAAACTGCCAATTTGGTGCAACATGAGCTGTCAGAGTTAGCGCTAGCTCCACAGCTTCCAGAGTGTGTGGTCTTTTCTTTATTCCTCCTAACACACGGCGTACTTCACGGAAGATGGAGAGATAGAGACAAAGGGCTGGGGAAATGGAGAGGACAGCGAGAAAGAGAGGGGGGGGAGGAGATATAGAGATAGGGAGAGAGAAAGAGAGAGGACACAGAGAGAAAGAGAAATACAGAGACGTATACCCTGAAAACTCATACGAATTTCCAGAAAATTCTTCCTTTAGCTGGCAGTGTTTTGGACCAGGGCTTGCATTAATTCATGCATTAAGGTGTAAGATTTCCCTCTGGCTATCACACGTGTTCCTCAACAGCTAGGAAACACCTGTCCCCACGTCTGTCCATCTGCCAGCTAAAATAATACAGTACTGCTACAGTCCCCATGTCTGTCCATCTGCCAGCTAAAAGAATACAGTACTGCTACAGTCCCCATGTCTGTCCATCTGCCAGCTAAAAGAATACAGTACTGCTACAGTCCCCATGTCTATCCATCTGCCAGCTAAAAGAATACAGTACTGCTACAGTCCCCATGTCTGTCCATCTGCCAGCTAAAAGAATACAGTACTGCTACAGTCCCCATGTCTGTCCATCTGCCAGCTAAAAGAATACAGTACTGCTACAGTCCCCATGTCTGTCCATCTGCCAGCTAAAATAATACAGTACTGCTACAGTCCCCATGTCTATCCATCTGCCAGCTAAAATAATACAGTACTGCTACAGTCCCCATGTCTATCCATCTGCCAGCTAAAAGAATACAGTACTGCTACAGTCCCCATGTCTGTCCATCTGCCAGCTAAAATAATACAGTACTGCTACAGTCCCCATGTCTGTCCATCTGCCAGCTAAAATAATACAGTACTGCTACAGTCCCCATGTCTATCCATCTGCCAGCTAAAAGAATACAGTACTGCTACAGTCCCCATGTCTGTCCATCTGCCAGCTAAAAGAATACAGTACTGCTACAGTCCCCATGTCTGTCCATCTGCCAGCTAAAAGAATACAGTACTGCTACAGTCCCCATGTCTGTCCATCTGCCAGCTAAAATAATACAGTACTGCTACAGTCCCCATGTCTGTCCATCTGCCAGCTAAAAGAATACAGTACTGCTACAGTCCCCATGTCTGTCCATCTGCCAGCTAAAAGAATACAGTACTGCTACAGTCCCCATGTCTGTCCATCTGCCAGCTAAAAGAATACAGTACTGCTACAGTCCCCATGTCTGTCCATCTGCCAGCTAAAAGAATACAGTACTGCTACAGTCCCCATGTCTGTCCATCTGCCAGCTAAAAGAATACAGTACTGCTACAGTCCCCATGTCTATCCATCTGCCAGCTAAAAGAATACAGTACTGCTACAGTCCCCATGTCTATCCATCTGCCAGCTAAAAGAATACAGTACTGCTACAGTCCCCATGTCTGTCCATCTGCCAGCTAAAAGAATACAGTACTGCTACAGTCCCCATGTCTGTCCATCTGCCAGCTAAAAGAATACAGTACTGCTACAGTCCCCATGTCTGTCCATCTGCCAGCTAAAATAATACAGTACTGCTACAGTCCCCATGTCTATCCATCTGCCAGCTAAAATAATACAGTACTGCTACAGTCCCCATGTCTATCCATCTGCCAGCTAAAAGAATACAGTACTGCTACAGTCCCCATGTCTGTCCATCTGCCAGCTAAAAGAATACAGTACTGCTACAGTCCCCATGTCTGTCCATCTGCCAGCTAAAATAATACAGTACTGCTACAGTCCCCATGTCTATCCATCTGCCAGCTAAAAGAATACAGTACTGCTACAGTCCCCATGTCTGTCCATCTGCCAGCTAAAAGAATACAGTACTGCTACAGTCCCCATGTCTGTCCATCTGCCAGCTAAAAGAATACAGTACTGCTACAGTCCCCATGTCTGTCCATCTGCCAGCTAAAAGAATACAGTACTGCTACAGTCCCCATGTCTGTCCATCTGCCAGCTAAAATAATACAGTACTGCTACAGTCCCCATGTCTATCCATCTGCCAGCTAAAATAATACAGTACTGCTACAGTCCCCATGTCTATCCATCTGCCAGCTAAAAGAATACAGTACTGCTACAGTCCCCATGTCTGTCCATCTGCCAGCTAAAAGAATACAGTACTGCTACAGTCCCCATGTCTGTCCATCTGCCAGCTAAAAGAATACAGTACTGCTACAGTCCCCATGTCTATCCATCTGCCAGCTAAAAGAATACAGTACTGCTACAGTCCCCATGTCTGTCCATCTGCCAGCTAAAAGAATACAGTACTGCTACAGTCCCCATGTCTGTCCATCTGCCAGCTAAAAGAATACAGTACTGCTACAGTCCCCATGTCTATCCATCTGCCAGCTAAAAGAATACAGTACTGCTACAGTCCCCATGTCTGTCCATCTGCCAGCTAAAAGAATACAGTACTGCTACAGTCCCCATGTCTGTCCATCTGCCAGCTAAAAGAATACAGTACTGCTACAGTCCCCATGTCTATCCATCTGCCAGCTAAAAGAATACAGTACTGCTACAGTCCCCATGTCTGTCCATCTGCCAGCTAAAATAATACAGTACTGCTACAGTCCCCATGTCTGTCCATCTGCCAGCTAAAAGAATACAGTACTGCTACAGTCCCCATGTCTGTCCATCTGCCAGCTAAAATAATACAGTACTGCTACAGTCCCCATGTCTGTCCATCTGCCAGCTAAAATAATACAGTACTGCTACAGTCCCCATGTCTATCCATCTGCCAGCTAAAAGAATACAGTACTGCTACAGTCCCCATGTCTCTCCATCTGCCAGCTAAAAGAATACAGTACTGCTACAGTCCCCATGTCTGTCCATCTGCCAGCTAAAAGAATACAGTACTGCTACAGTCCCCATGTCTGTCCATCTGCCAGCTAAAATAATACAGTACTGCTACAGTCCCCATGTCTATCCATCTGCCAGCTAAAAGAATACAGTACTGCTACAGTCCCCATGTCTGTCCATCTGCCAGCTAAAAGAATACAGTACTGCTACAGTCCCCATGTCTGTCCATCTGCCAGCTAAAATAATACAGTACTGCTACAGTCCCCATGTCTATCCATCTGCCAGCTAAAATAATACAGTACTGCTACAGTCCCCATGTCTGTCCATCTGCCAGCTAAAAGAATACAGTACTGCTACAGTCCCCATGTCTGTCCATCTGCCAGCTAAAATAATACAGTACTGCTACAGTCCCCATGTCTGTCCATCTGCCAGCTAAAATAATACAGTACTGCTACAGTCCCCATGTCTATCCATCTGCCAGCTAAAAGAATACAGTACTGCTACAGTCCCCATGTCTATCCATCTGCCAGCTAAAAGAATACAGTACTGCTACAGTCCCCATGTCTATCCATCTGCCAGCTAAAAGAATACAGTACTGCTACAGTCCCCATGTCTGTCCATCTGCCAGCTAAAATAATACAGTACTGCTACAGTCCCCATGTCTGTCCATCTGCCAGCTAAAATAATACAGTACTGCTACAGTCCCCATGTCTATCCATCTGCCAGCTAAAAGAATACAGTACTGCTACAGTCCCCATGTCTATCCATCTGCCAGCTAAAATAATACAGTACTGCTACAGTCCCCATGTCTGTCCATCTGCCAGCTAAAAGAATACAGTACTGCTACAGTCCCCATGTCTATCCATCTGCCAGCTAAAAGAATACAGTACTGCTACAGTCCCCATGTCTGTCCATCTGCCAGCTAAAAGAATACAGTACTGCTACAGTCCCCATGTCTATCCATCTGCCAGCTAAAAGAATACAGTACTGCTACAGTCCCCATGTCTGTCCATCTGCCAGCTAAAAGAATACAGTACTGCTACAGTCCCCATGTCTGTCCATCTGCCAGCTAAAATAATACAGTACTGCTACAGTCCCAGTGAGCCACTCAGAATAGCCAAGGCCTATTGTTCAGTAGTTTTACTATTGATGTCAAACAGTGTCATGCTGTTTGTCTGATCTCAGCTTGTATCAGGGAGATGGAGGTGCACATTAAACAGTGTCATGCTGTTTGTCTGATCTCAGCTTGTATCAGGGAGATGGAGGTGCACATTAAACAGTGTCATGCTGTTTGTCTGATCTCAGCTTGTATCAGGGAGATGGAGGTGCACATTAAACAGTGTCATGCTGTTTGTCTGATCTCAGCTTGTATCAGGGAGATGGAGGTGCACATTAAACAGTGTCATGCTGTTTGTCTGATCTCAGCTTGTATCAGGGAGATGGAGGTGCACATTAAACAGTGTCATGCTGTTTGTCTGATCTCAGCTTGTATCAGGGAGATGGAGGTGCACATTAAACAGTGTCATGCTGTTTGTCTGTTCTCAGCTTGTATCAGGGAGATGGAGGTGCACATTAAACAGTGTCATGCTGTTTGTCTGATCTCAGCTTGTATCAGGGAGATGGAGGTGCACATTAAACAGTGTCATGCTGTTTGTCTGATCTCAGCTTGTATCAGGGAGATGGAGGTGCACATTAAACAGTGTCATGCTGTTTGTCTGATCTCAGCTTGTATCAGGGAGATGGAGGTGCACATTAAACAGTGTCATGCTGTTTGTCTGATCTCAGCTTGTATCAGGGAGATGGAGGTGCACATTAAACAGTGTCATGCTGTTTGTCTGTTCTCAGCTTGTATCAGGGAGATGGAGGTGCACAATAAACATTTGGATGATAGATACTGTAAATACAATTTAAAATATCCTTTCCAGATTTAAATGATTTATCAAAACATTTATTTTTCAAATTTTGTGATTATGCCTGTCATGTTGTCCAAGAGGGACTTTGTGTTTGTGCATTAGAGTGTTACTGTACGTGTTTGGATATAATTGTCTCTATTTCGTCTGGTTGAGCATTGCAAGGCTTAAGGAAGACCACTCACTGACTTAATGTTGGTTCTTCCTTTCCCTTCCTGCTCCAGGCTGTAACATAATTAACCATGGGACTGTGTCTTTTTCTCTGGTGAAGCTTGTCCCCAGCTCCCTCCACTTACAGTACTTCTGCTCCATCACTTCCTCTTGTCCCCAGCTCCCTCCACTTACAGTACTTCTGCTCCATCACTTCCTCTTGTCCCCAGCTCCCTCCACTTACAGTACTTCTGCTCCATCACTTCCTCTTGTCCCCAGCTCCCTCCACTTACAGTACTTCTGCTCCATCACTTCCTCTTGTCCCCAGCTCCCTCCACTTACAGTACTTCTGCTCCATCACTTCCTCTTGTCCCCAGCTCCCTCCACTTACAGTACTTCTGCTCCATCACTTCCTCTTGTCCCCAGCTCCCTCCACTTACAGTACTTCTGCTCCATCACTTCCTCTTGTCCACTGCTCCCTCCACTTACAGTACTTCTACTCCATCACTTCCTCTTGTCCCCAGCTCCCTCCACTTACAGTACTTCTGCTCCATCACTTCCTCTTGTCCCCAGCTCCCTCCACTTACAGTACTTCTGCTCCATCACTTCCTCTTGTCCCCAGCTCCCTCCACTTACAGTACTTCTGCTCCATCACTTCCTCTTGTCCACCGCTCCCTCCACTTACAGTACTTCTGCTCCATCACTTCCTCTTGTCCCCAGCTCCCTCCACTTACAGTACTTCTGCTCCATCACTTCCTCTTGTCCCCAGCTCCCTCCACTTACAGTACTTCTGCTCCATCACTTCCTCTTGTCCCCAGCTCCCTCCACTTACAGTACTTCTGCTCCATCACTTCCTCTTGTCCCCAGCTCCCTCCACTTACAATACTTCTGCTCCATCACTTCCTCTTGTCCCCAGCTCCCTCCACTTACAGTACTTCTGCTCCATCACTTCCTCTTGTCCCCAGCTCCCTCCACTTACAGTACTTCTGCTCCATCACTTCCTCTTGTCCACCGCTCCCTCCACTTACAGTACTTCTGCTCCATCACTTCCTCTTGTCCCCAGCTCCCTCCACTTACAGTACTTCTGCTCCATCACTTCCTCTTGTCCCCAGCTCCCTCCACTTACAGTACTTCTTGTCCCCAGCTCCCTCTCACACCCTTCAGCTTCCCCACCCCAACGCCTACAGTGCCTTCAGAAAGTATTCAAACCCCTTGACTTTTTCCACATTGTCACGTTACAGACTTATTCTAAAATGGATTCAATAGTTTTTTCCCCCTCATCAATCTACACACAATACCCCATAATGAAAAAGCAAAAACAGTTTATTTTTTATTTTTTATAATTTAAAAAAAAGTCAATATATCATATACATATACATAAGTACAGAAAGGCATATACATAAGTATTCAGACCCTTTACTCAGTACTTTGTTGAAGCACCTTTGGCAGCGATTACAGCATTGAGTCTTCTTGGGTATGACGCTATAGGCTTGGCACACCTGTATTTGGGGAGTTTCTACCATTCTTCTCTGCAGATCCTCTCAAGCTCTGTCATGTTGGATGGGGAGCGTCACTGCACAGCTATTTTAAGGTCTCTCCAGAGATGTTTGATCGGGTTCAAGTCCAGGCTTTGGCTGGGCCACTCAAGGATATTCAGAAACTTGTCCCGAAGCCACTCTTGCGTTGTCTTGGCTGTGTGCTTAGGGTTGTTGTCCTGTTGGAAGTTGAACCTTCGCCCCAGTCGGAGGTCCTGAGCGCTCTGGAGCAGGTTTTCATTAAGGATCTCTCTGTACTTTGCTCAGGTAATCCTTGCCTCGATCCTAACTAGTCTCCCAGTCCCTGCCGCTGAAAAACATCCCCACAGCATGATGCTGCCACCACCATGGTTCACTGTAGGGATGATGCCAGGCTTCCTCTAGACGTGACGCTTGACATTCAGGAAAAAAAAGTCTAATCTTGGTTTCATCAGAACAGAGAATCTTGTTTCTCATGGTCTGAGAGTCTTTAGGTGCCTTTTGACAAACTCCAAGCGGACTGTCATGCGCCTTTTACTGAGGAGTGGCTTCCGTCTGGCCACTCTACCATAAAGGCCTGATTGGTGGATTGCTGCAGAGGAACTCTAGAGCTCTGTCATAGTGACGATTGGGGTCTTGGTCACCTACCTGACCAAGGCCCTTCTCCCCCGATTGCTCAGTTTGGCTGGGCTGCCAGCTCTAGGAAGAGTCTTGGTGGTTCCAAACTTTTTCCATTTAAGAAAGATTAGTGTCTTTCAGAGCAATTAACTACGTCATATCAAGATCATTAATTGTTACAAATACCTGGTGAATCCACCATCTCTGTGAGGATGGGGAGTGGAGCTAAAAAACGATAGCCGACAACCCTGAACGCAAGGCGAGCTGTGGTCAGGAAGCTAGCTCCAATCAGAGCTCTGCATCTCAGACCTTTGTAGTTTGGACTCCAGGGCCAAGGCCTCACTCATGCTCCCTCAGCAGGCGCTCCACACCGAACACAGGTGCACCACAGGTTATGAAGGAGGCAGAGGGTGTGAACTGCAATAAAAGAGAGTTTTGTTAGGGGATTCTCCAATCACAGGAAGAGGGTGGTTAAAAAAGTTCATGCAACCAATTAAGGTCGATAAATTGTGACAGATAAAGTACCCCTAATTACATTATGACTTTTTAATTAGCTACTGAGCTGCCATCGAGGTTGACATACATACAGAACATACATAATTCATATTTGAGTGAGTCCCACACACTGTTATTCCAATGCATCTGCTTCAGGTGTTATTATCTTACTGGGTGGTCTGGTCCAGGGATGGGCAACTGCCGCCCCCCCTTTTGTAGGTCTGCAGATCAGGCCGCCCCACAAAAATATATATATATAGGTCACACCTTATTTGGGTAGTCCGGCCTGGTCATACTATCAACAAACTATCTGTTTGAGATTTTCCACTTGAGTTATTCCTGTCGTGTTTGGAGAGATGATTAGAGAATGAAAGTGGGGAGATATTGCTAATTGGGATTAATTATGTGTTGGATTTTTTCTACTTCTGGTGTATGTTGTTAGTGGTCACCAGGGGCGTCATGCACCCCCAAAAACTGAGGGGGCACAAAGTACGTGATTAAGGCTGGAGGATGGTCCAGAGAGGGGCTAGGCCCCCCATCTATAAGTTTGAGAATGTTGCATTTTTCAAACACCCAAAACACCTTACTCCTGCAATAGAGCCATAATCATTATGCTTAATTCTATGTCAAAATTAGGTTTATTTTTCTGCATGTCTAAGCATAACTCTTTATCCTCCTGAATGATGGTTCTTTTGTTAAAGGAACTAAATATGCTTCTCTGCATCTTTGCTCAAATCTGGGTAAAAGATTGAAAGGAATATGAGTCTTATTCAGTACATTTAGTTATTGCTTGTTTTTCTAAAGTCTATCAACCTTGCCAGCAGGCATGCCAGCTAAGATAATTAGACAAGCTAGCTACTCTAACTTGATTGATAGCCTGAAATGGAACGGTAGATAGTTATGAAGTTGGTAGATTGGGATCCTATATGGGCTAGCTAAAGCCAACTTCATAAAATTGCTAGGTAGCTTGTAGTATTACAGAGAAACAAACAAAACAAAACAAAAACATATATTTTTTTAACAGGACAAATAAGAGGAGGCACCTGCCCCTGCGCCCCCTATGGCCATGACAGATGTGGTGCGCACATGTGTGTCTGTGTGTGTGCGTATGCGTATGCATGCATCAGTGGAGCCTGGTAGGAGGAGCTAGAGGAGGACGGGCTCATTTTAATGTCTGGAATGGAGTTAATGGAACGGTATCAAACAAATGAAACATAATAAAACCTTGACTCCGTTCCATGAATGCTATTCCAGCCATTACAATGAGCCCGTCCTCCTATAGCTCCTCCCACCAGCCTCCTATGGCGTGCATTTGTCTATGTGTATTTGTGTAGGTGTGTGTAATGTGTGTGTGTGTTTACACTGTAGGTGTGTGTGTGTAATGAGTGTGTGTGTATATACTGTAGGTGTGTGTGTAATGTGTGTGTGTTTGTACAGTAGGTTTGTGTGTAATTTGTGTGTGTATTTATACTGTAGGTGTGTGTGTGTGTTTGTGATCAGCTATGCAGAAAATGTGTTGCTGCCGCAGACGAAATGCCAAATCCTCTCTTAACCACTCATCTCTCATTTTCACATTCAACTATTTAATTTCTCCTTTTTATCCCTTATCCCTTAAGGTCTACTTTTTTATCCCTTATCAAATAAGACGTTTTTCCCCTCGGTGGGTTATTGATACAAAGACACCAAGGTCACGTCCCAAACGGCACACTACTCCCTATATAGTGCAAACAAACCCAACTTACCAGTGCACTATAAAGGGAGTAGTGTACCTAAGGAATATAGTTCCATTTGGGACACAGCCCAGAAATCAATGTGGAGCATTAGGATGGACTCCAAAAAGCTTTGCGTACGGGGCTGAGCGTCTTTGAAATGCTGTGGTTCGGACTTATGAATCTGTTACAGCTCATGTGGTTCATTGATAATTTCCATTAAAGCAGATTGAACTAAATAACTTAACAGGTATTGAAGGGAGGGGATCTGATCACAAGCACCATTTCTGATCCACTAGTTGAGTTGGAAATGAAATATTCAACCTCCCTCTTCTCTAATTTGCTGCACTTAAAAAAGCCTTGACAACATGCTCCTCTCCTACTCCTCTTCCTCCTACTCCTCCTACTCCTACTCCTCCTACTCATCTTCCTCCTTCTCCTCTTCCTCCTACTCCTCCTCCTCCTTCTCCACTTCCTCCTACTCTTCTGCCTTCTACTCCTCTTCCTCCTTCTCATCTTTCTCCTACTCCTCTTCCTCCTTCTCCTCTTCCTCCTACTCCTCTTCCTCCTACTCCTCTTCCTCCTTCTCCTCTTTCTCATACTCCTCTTCCTCCTACTCATCTTCCTCCTACTCCTCTTCCTCCTACTCCTCTTCCTCCTTCTCCTCTTTCTCCTACTCCTCTTCCTCCTTCTCCTCTTCCTCCTACTCCTCTTCCTCCTACTCCTCTTCCTCCTTCTCCTCTTTCGCCTACTCCTTGTCCCCCTTCTCCTATTCCTCCTTCTCTTCCTCTTTCTTCTACTCCTCGTCCCCCTTCTCCTCTTCCTCCTTCTCTTCCTCTTTCTTCTCTCCTCCTACTCCTACTCCTCTTACTCATCTTCCTCCTTCTCCTCCCCTACTCCTCCTACTCATGTTCCTCCTTCTCCTCTTCCTCCTTCTCCTCTCCTCCTTCTTTTCTTTCTCCTACTCCTCTTCCTCCTTCTCTTCCTCCTTCTCCTCTTCCTCCTACTCATCTTCCTCCTTCTCCTCTCCTCCTTCTCCTCTTTCTCCTACTCCTCTTCCTCCTATTCATCTTCCTCCTTCTCCTCTGCCTCCTACTCCTCTTCCTCCTCCTCATCTTCCTCCTTCTCCTCTTTCTCCTACTCCTCTGCCTCCTACTCATCTTCCTCCTTCTCCTACTCCTCTGCCTCCTACTCATCTTCCTCCTTCTCCTCTTCCTTCTTCTCCTCTTCCTTCTTCTCCTCTCCTCCTTCTCCTCTTTCTCCTACTCCTCTTCCTCCTACTCATCTTCCTCCTACTCCTCTGCCTCCTACTCATCTTCCTCCTTCTCCTCTGCCTCCTACTCATCTTCCTCCTTCTCTTCTTCTGTCTTCTCCTCTCCTCCTTCTCCTCTTTCTCCTACTCCACTTGCTCCTTCTCTTCCTCCTTCTCCTCTTCCTCCTACTCCTCTTCCTCCTACTCCTACTCCTCTTACTCATCTTCCTCCTTCTCCTCTCCTACTCCTCCTACTCATGTTCCTCCTTCTCCAATTCCTCCATCTCCTCTCCTCCTTCTTCTCTTTCTCCTACTCCTCTTCCTCCTTCTCTTCCTCCTTCTCCTCTTCCTCCTTCTTTCCTCCTTCTCCTCTTCCTCCTACTCCTACTCCTCCTACTCATCTTCCTCCTTCTCCGCTCCTCCTTCTCCTCTTTCTCTTACTCCTCTTCCTCCTATTCATCTTCCTCCTTCACCTCTGCCTCCTACTCCTCTGCCTCCTACTCCTCTTCCTCCTCCTCATCTTCCCCCTTCTCCTCTTTCTCCTACTCCTCTGCCTCCTACTCATCTTCCTCCTTCTCCTACTCCTCTGCCTCCTACTCATCTTCCTCCTTCTCCTCTTCCTTCTTCTCCTCTTCCTTCTTCTCCTCTCCTCCTTCTCCTCTTTCTCCTACTCCTCTTCCTCCTACTCATCTTCCTCCTACTCCTCTGCCTCCTACTCATCTTCCTCCTTCTCCTCTGCCTCCTACTCATCTTCCTCCTTCTCCTCTTCCGTCATCTCCTCTCCTCCTTCTCCTCTTCCTCCTACTCCTACTCCTCTTACTCATCTTCCTCCTTCACCTCTCCTACTCCTCCTACTCATGTTCCTCCTTCTCCTCTTCCCCCTTCTCCTCTCCTCCTTCTTCTCTTTCTCCTACTCCTCTTCCTCCTTCTCTTCCTCCTTCTCCTCTTCCTACTACTCCTACTCCTCCTACTCATCTTCCTCCTTCTCCTCTCCTCCTTCTCCTCTTTCTCCTACTCCTCATCCTCCTATTCATCTTCCTCCTTCTCCTCCTCTTCCTTCTTCTCCTCTCCTCCTTCTCCTCTTTCTCCTACTCCTCTTCCTCCTACTCATCTTCCTCCTACTCCTCTGCCTCCTACTCATCTTCCTCCTTCTCCTCTGCCTCCTACTCCTCTTCCTCCTACTCATCTTCCTCCTACTCCTCTGCCTCCTACTCCTCTTCGTCCTTCTCCTCTTTCTCCTACTCCTCTTCCTCCTTCTCCTCTTCCTCCTAGTCCTCATCCTCCTACTCCTCTTCCTCCTTCTCCTCTTTCTCCTACTCCTCGTCCCCCTTCTCCTCTTCCTCCTTCTCTTCCTCCTTCTCCTCTCCTCCTACTCCTACTCCTCTTACTCATCTTCCTCCTTCTCCTCCCCTACTTCTCCTACTCATGTTCCTCCTTCTCCTCTTCCTCCTTCTCCTCTCCTCCTTCTTCTCTTTCTCCTACTCCTCTTCCTCCTTCTCTTCCTCCTTCTCCTCTTCCTCCTACTCCTACTCCTCCTACTCATCTTCCTCCTTCTCCTCTCCTCCTTCTCCTCTTTCTCCTACTCCTCTTCCTCCTATTCATCTTCCTCCTTCTCCTCTGCCTCCTACTCCTCTGCCTCCTACTCCTCTTCCTCCTTCTCCTCTTTCTCCTACTCCTCTGCCTCCTACTCATCTTCCTCCTTCTCATACTCCTCTGCCTCCTACTCATCTTCCTTCTTCTCCTCTTCCTTCTTCTCCTCTCCTCCTTCTCCTCTTTCTCCTACTCCTCTTCCTCCTACTCCTCTTCCTCCTACTCCTCTGCCTCCTACTCATCTTCCTCCTTCTCCTCTGCCTCCTACTCATCTTCCTCCTTCTCCTCTTCCTCCTCCTCATCTTCCTCCTTCTCCTCTTTCTCCTACTCCTCTGCCTCCTACTCATCTTCCTCCTTCTCCTACTCCTCTGCCTCCTACTCATCTTCCTTTTTCTCCTCTTCCTTCTTCTCCTCTCCTCCTTCTCCTCTTTCTCCTACTCCTCTTCCTCCTACTCCTCTTCCTCCTACTCCTCTGCCTCCTACTCATCTTCCTCCTTCTCCTCTGCCTCCTACTCATCTTCCTCCTTCTCCTCTTCCGTCTTCTCCTCTCCTCCTTCTCCTCTTTGTCCTACTCCACTTCCTCCTTCTCTTCCTCCTTCTCCTCTTCCTCCTACTCCTACTCCTCTTACTCATCTTCCTCCTTCTCCTCTCCTACTCCTCCTACTCATGTTCCTCCTTCTCCTCTTCCTCCTTCTCCTCTCCTCCTTCTTCTCTTTCTCCTACTCCTCTTCCTCCTTCTCTTCCTCCTTCTCCTCTTCCTCCTTCTTTTCCTCCTTCTCCTCTTCCTCCTACTCCTACTCCTCCTACTCATCTTCATCCTTCTCCTCTTCCGTCTTCTCCTCTCCTCCTTCTCCTCTTTCTCCTACTCCTCTTCCTCCTCCTCTCCTCCTACTCCTCTGCCTCCTACTCCTCTTCCTCCTACTCATCTGCCTCCTACTCCTCTGCCTCCTACTCCTCTGCCTCCTACTCATCTTCTTCCTTCTCCTCTTTCTCCTACTCCTCTTCCTCCTCCTCCTCTCCTCCTACTCCTCCGCCTCCTCCTCCTCTCCTCCTACTCCTCCTCCTCCTTTTCCTCTTCCTACTCAGATTGCATTTAATT
Organism: Salvelinus fontinalis; assembly: GCF_029448725.1. NCBI lineage: Eukaryota > Metazoa > Chordata > Actinopteri > Salmoniformes > Salmonidae > Salvelinus > Salvelinus fontinalis. Next base: position 36,806,971 of record NC_074692.1, read on the forward strand.
CTACGGGGGAGGAATAAAAAACAAATTCATGATCGTTATTTATCCCTGTCTGCTCTGCCGTTTGCACACACTCCCATGCCATGCCCTTTGCCCTTTGCCAAACACAACGTAAACATAGTAATGTTAATGCTTCAAGTAGAGCGTAAAACATGAAATAATCTATTCAATTTGTATCAGACGTGCAGACTGGGAATATCAAAAAACACATAACTTGGCCTTGAATGACTCCATAACATTTTCCAATTTACTTTACAACACTTTCTCCTTTATAAAGCAACATACCATTTTTATAGAATTATATATTTAAGCACATCAGCATTATGGCTTGATTTTTTTCATCACTATCAACCCCTTCAACTTTCTGCCTGTATATGACTTTCCGTCACATAAAATGTATAGAGGTTGTGTTCTGAGGTTCCATGACAGTGTTCTGAGAGGCAAGCATGGTTAGTGGACACACACAATGCCTTTCTGTCCTATTACGCTTGAATTTTCTCATGAGCCTCCCAAATGCACTACTGTAACCAAAGCCTGGTAAGAGAAACAGGACTTCAAGAGAGAGATCAGCTCATGATCAAGATGAGAGGGGGGGAGAGGAGAGGAGAGGAGAGGAGAGGAGAGGAAAGGAGAGGAAAGAGAAAGAGAGAGCTCTACACCAGCACGCTTCATTCCCTCATGCAAGTCAGTAAAGCTTGACAACCTCTCCACAAACACGAGTACCACCGCCTCGCCGCGTCATCGTAGAAAGCGGCTTTTAGTAGTGACATACAAATTAAATTGACCCAATCTGCCACAGAGAGATACATTTATGATGCTAAGAATGGGATGATGACACCCCCCCCAAATCCCAATAGAAAGACGAAGGTCTTATTTTGTATGTTGTATAGAGGCCTCAAAATAACACATAATTGGTTCATGCATAGGCTCCATGCTGACTGAGGCCTGCTTTGATCTACTTCCACACCAACATAATCCCATGATTTAATCATCCAGGCCTGTAAAAAAATTAAACACTAACCTGATTATAATGCCAGAGCAGTGGAATATCAAAAAAGGTTTTGTAAAAGGGGCTATTTGGCTGTCCTTTATTGGTTGTAGATAGCACCTTTTTTTCTCAGAGGGCTCTGTTTTAACAAACCTAACGCAATGGTAAATCTTTGCGCTGGCGGTAGTGCTATACGTGTGTCAGTGTGTCAGAAATAATTTTGGCATTTTCACAGCGGGAATTATGGGCACAGTGGCTGGCGGTGGGGTGAAAGGGCTGGGTTTTGATGAATAGATAAGTTGTAGGTGTGTCAAGGCCCTTCACTGGCCAATCAGAATATGCTCCATGGCTAAATATGTGATTGCATCAAGTTGTGTATTTTTATTATCAACTCCAATTCTAATGTTAGTCCATTATAAATAGCCTACAGAATCAAAATAACAAAATCTAGGCCCATCCCATATTTGCTAAATATGTTGAACATGTTTGCGGTCCATATTGTTCTAAGAAGTCTAATTGCATAGCTTCAACAGTGCCTTCAGAAAGTAATCATACCCCTTGACTTATTTCTTGACTTATTCCAAATTTACAGTACAAAAAAAATAAGCTATTTCTAAATAGGATCGGGTCAGAATCATGATATCACATATTGCCTAAGGCCAAGGGCTCTTTAGTGCTGGCAGTAGTGTTATAGGTTCGGGGGTGTGTTAGAAATATAAAAAAATATAAAAAAAATAGCTGTTTTCACAAAAGTTTCTCCGACATTTTAAACATTGTTTCAATATTCAAATTCGATCTCCGGCTGTCAAATCAAATGTTATTGGTCACATGCACATGGTTTGCCGATGTTATTGTGAGTGTAGCGAAATGCTTGTGCTTCTAGTTCCGACAGTGCAGCAATATCTAACAAGTAATCTAACAATTCCACAACAACTACCTAATACACACAAATCTAAGTAAAGGGATGGACTAAGAATATGTACATATAAATATATGGATGAGCAATGACCGAGCAGCATAGGCAAGATGCAATAGATGGTATAAAATACAGTATATACATATGGGATGAGTAATGCAATATGTAAACATCATTATTAAAGTGGCATTAACTGACTAGTCATCCATTTGTTAGAGTGGAAAATGATTCAAGTCTGTATGTAGGCAGCAGCATCTATGTGTTAGTGATGGCTGTTTAACTGTCTGATGGCCTTGAGATAGAAGCTATTTTTCAGTCTCTCGGTCCTAGCTTTGATGCACTTGTACTGACCTCGCCTTCAGGATGGTAGTGGGGTGAACAGGCAGTGGCTCGGGTGGTTGTTGTCCTTGATGATCATGTTGGCCTTCCTGTGACATCGGGTGCTGTAGGTGTCCTGGAGGGCAGATTGTTCGCCCCCGGTGATGCGTTGTGCAGACTGCACCACCCTCTGGAGATCCCTGCGGTTGTGGGCGGTGAAGTTGCCGTTCCAGGCGGTGATACAGCCCGACAGGATGCTCTCAATTGTGCATTGTCCCATAGTAATGAACGTGTAGGGGTCGGGAGTCGGGACGAGAGAGAGAGACAGGTAGCGTTTCTCAGCCAGTCAAAATCATGAATCAGCTGGCATCATTTTTATGGATATAAACAAAGAAATGTCGATTGAAAAAAGGTCAAAGAAAACAAAGTGCAGCCTCAGTTGGAAGTTATTGTGTGACCGGCTAGCTCCTCTTTATTTTAACCTTTATTTAACTAGGCAAGTCAGTTAAGAACACATTCTTATTTTCAATGACGGCCTAGGAACGGTTAACTGCCTTGTTCAGGGGCAGAACGACAGATTTGTACCTTGTCAGCTCGGGGATTCAATCTTGCAACCTTATGGTTAACTAGTCCAATGCTCTAACCACCTGCCTCACGAGGAGCCCGCCTGTTACGCGAATGCAGTAAGAAGCCAAGGTAAGTTGCTAGCTAGCATTAAACGTATCTTATAAAAAACAATCAATCAATCAATCATAATCACTAGTTAACTACACATGGTTGATGATATTACTAGTTTATCTAGCGTGTCCTGCGTTGCATATAATCGATGCAGTGCGCATTCGCGAAAAAGGACTGTCGTTGCTCCAACGTGTACCTGACCATAATGTTTTCGAGAAGAGAGATTAGACGATATTAATGACCTAAGGCTCGTATTTCTGTGTGTTATTATGTTATAATTAAGTCTATGATTTGATAGAGCAGTCTGACTGAGCGATGGTAGACACCAGCAGGCTCGTAACCATTCATTCAAACAGCACTTTCGTGCGTTTTGCCAGCAGCTCTTAGCAATGCTTCAAGCATTGCGCTGTTTATGACTTCAAGTCTATCAACTCCCGAGATTAGGCTGGTGTAACCGATATGAATCGGCTAGCTAGTTAGTGGGGTGCGCGCTAACAGCGTTTCAAACGTCACTCGCTCTGAGACTTGTAGTAGTTGTTCCCCTTGCTCTGCATGGGTAACGCTGCTTCGAGGGTGGCTGTTGTCGATCTGTTCCTGGTTCGAGCCCAGGTAGGAGCAAGGGGAGGGACGGAAGCTATACTGTTACACTGGCAATACTAAAGTGCCCATAAGAACATCCAATAGTCAAAGGTATATGAAATACAAATCGTATAGAGATAAATAGTCCTATAATACAGCCTAAAAATTCTTACCTGGGAATATTGAAGACTCATGTTAAAAGGAACCACCAGCTTTCGTATGTTCTCATGTTCTGACCAAGGAACTTAAACGTTAGCTTTCTTACATGGCACATATTGCACTTTTACTTTCTTCTCCAACACTTTGTTTTTGCATTATTTAAACCAAATTGAACATGTTTCATTATTTATTTGAGGTTAAATTGATTTTATTGATGTATTATATTAAGTTAAAATAAGTGTTCATTCAGTATTGTTGGAATTGTCAAATTTGAATTTTAAACAAAAGAAATCGACCGATTAATCTGTACCGGCTTTTTTGGCCATCCAATAATGGTATCGGTATCGGCGTTGAAAAATCATAATCGGTCGACCTCTATTGTCTATTGATATTCTGTGAAAGTAATTTAGAATGTTCTGTCCAAAACAGATGCCTCTGTAAACTATTAAATCAAATGCATGTTTGTTGTTTGATATGCCGACTCAGCATTTCTGCAGCACAATAATCCTCCTCCTCATCATCATCATCATCATCATCATCATCATCATCATCATCATCATCATCATCATCATCATCATCATCATCATCATCATCATCATCATCATCATCATCACCATTATCATCGCTACCATGATGATAACCATCACCACCACCATCAGTATCTTCATCATCACCATTACCACCACCACCACCACCATCATCATCATCATTTTGATGCTGTCCTTGCTCTTTCTGATGTTAATGTATTTGAGGGAGCAACTCTTTCTTGTTCAAAGACAGATGATTAATCTCCATTTGTACAGTGATGTTAATAAAGTTTTTTACCCTTCCAGAAATATATCGTTTCTGCTGTTCAACTGAAGGTCAATGAATTACTGAAATCTGCAGCCTCGTTATTATTACGTTTGTGTTTTGTTCTACTGTCCAGCCAATAAAAACTTTAAAACATATTACTCTACACCTTGAAATTACTTTTCTTAAGGAATTGTTGGCATTGATATTTGTATGCATTGTAATTTCCAGTATAATCTACATTTACACTGGATGTTATCCTTCCAGGCACGTGTCACAAACAAGAACAACCAACAGTGATTACATAAAACGCTATTTTACTGCCAGATTATCTAAAAGGAATATATTTAGTCAATGTCAATATGTTGTTGTTGTTTGTCATATATTTGTGTTTCCAGTGATATCCGTCAGAGATGAGAAGACTGTAGCTAAAGTGAAAGAAAAAGGGGAAAACAAACAGTCTATGAGTCATATTTTGCCCCGAGATATCATTATTGCTGCCATTAATGCCGCTAATTTCTTATCTTGTCCTTTTATTGAAATGATAAAATAAATGTAGAATTCTCTTGATATTGACGAAGGCCAACTATTCGGTTAATTTTAAATTCACCATACAGAATCTTAGTAGCTTGTGACAGTCACTGTAAGAATAAAATACATACAAAAATGTTTTTTTCTTGCATCCTTCTAGAAGTATCTTTTTAGCGTCTCACAAACCATGTCCATTGTCTTGGCTTTTTTGACTCCCTTTTGAGAATCCTAAGGTGCAGTAAAGTGTTATTTTAATGATGATAGACAAATATAGATTGGGGTGTTCTGGCATTCTAACGATGGATCTCACTCACTCCAGCCCACTTTACAGTATTTATGCAGTAACCATTTCCTTACAGTTGAATAAACCCGCATAGTGGTTTTGAGCGCTGTACCAGGTAGAATCTCCTCACAGGTTAATGCTTCCAATTTTGAGAAGGTATTGTGTGCGTGGTGTGCAGGCAGCAGTTTAAATTGATTCTGGACCACAAGACTGATGTAGTGTTCCCTTGACTCTCTGTCTCCAGAGGTTAGGTTATGGTTGCAAAGTCTCTGAGTGTTAGAGGAAGTGGATGGATTGTTACACAAGTGTATAATGGATACTCTGAGTCTGTCAGACAGGGTACTCTATACTGGATACTCTGAGTCTGTCAGACACAGTACTCTATAATGGATACTCTGAGTCTGTCAGACAGGGTACTCTATAATGGATACTCTGAGTCTGTCAGACAGGGTTTCTCTATAATGGATACTCTGAGTCTGTCAGATACAGTACTCTATAATGGATACTCTGAGTCTGTCAGACAGGGTACTCTATAATGGATACTCTGAGTCTGTCAGACAGGGTTTCTCTATAATGGATACTCTGAGTCTGTCAGACAGGGTACTCTATAATGTATACTCTGAGTCAGTCAGACTGGTTATTTGGTATTGGTGGCTTCTAATCAGGAACAACGTTTTTGTTTTACCATGTAACCTGTCCAGGAAAGACTTATGACAACAAACAACCATAATTACATTAAAACAATACATTCCAGACACTTCATATAAAACTGAAATAGTGGCTTCAGTTATGGACTGTAATTATGATCTATAACAAGGCCCTATACACATGGTATCAATTTTCTCTGCCACAAACTTAGAGACCAAACCACTAAATCACCTAGACTCTGAGCCCAAGCCACCAAATCACCTAGACTCTGAGACCAAGCCACCAAATCACCTAGACTCTGGGACCAAGCCACCAAAACACCTAGACTCTGAGACCAAGCCACCAAATCACCTAGACTCTGAGACCAAGCCACCAAATCACCTAGACTCTGAGACCAAGCCACCAAATCACCTAGACTCTGAGACCAAGCCACCAAAACACCTAGACTCTGAGACCAAGCCACCAAATCACCTAGACTCTGAGACCAAGCCACCAAATCACCTAGACTCTGAGACCAAGCCACTAAATCACCTAGACTCTGAGACCAAGCCACCAAAACACCTAGACTCTGAGACCAAGCCACTAAATCACCTAGACTCTGAGACCAAGCCACCAAAACACCTAGACTCTGGGACCAAGCCACCAAAACACCTAGACTCTGTGGACAGTGATTCAAAGAAGCACTACAGTCAGGTTATAGACTATCACTATGGCTCCTGTCAGGTCAAATCGGCGAAAACTCAGGGTTCTTATTATAGCTGATATGTGATAATGTGTAGTCCCCTCCTCCTCTGTTAACATTTAACACATAACCCTGAGCCAGTGTTTCATTATGTGTGTCGAAGCTATGTTTTGGCTGATGAAGCTCTCTGCCAGTGTTTCATTGTGTGTGTTGAAGCTGTGTTTTGGCTCATGAAGCTCTCTGCTGGATATGACTGGAGGGTACGATTAGACAACAGTAGTTTAAGCTCATGGAAGTCAGCAGACAGAATAGAAATGTACATGTTTAATCATCACATACACCAGATAGGTGTAGGGCAATGTGTAGTTTTACAGGGTCAGACACAGTAGTACACCTCCACTGGAGCAAATTAGGGTTAAGTGCCTTGCTCAAGGGCACATCGGCAGATTTCCCCCCCTTGTCAGCTCAGGTATTCAAACTAGCAACCTTTTCGGTTATTGGCCCAATGCTCCGACCGCTAGGCTACCTGCCGCCAAGAATAAGAGCTCTTTAGCTTTTACCAGCACTGCAAAATCCATTGCCACCAACAGTTCGGTCATGTTATGATGGGAGGACGCGATTTGAGTCTGATTCACTCCTATTTGAAGTCCAGTGTCCACCTTTATTTAATACCTTTAATAGTGAGGGTTGGCAGTGAGCTGGTCGACAGCTGAGCTCATAGCCCACCAGTGCTATGAGAT
>NC_074692.1:36819281-36921781 GCF_029448725.1 Salvelinus fontinalis
TGCAAAAACAAGATCCCACAATCAAAGGTGGGAAAAAGGGCTGCCTAAGTATGATCCCCAATCAGAGACAACGATACACAGCTGCCTCTGATTGGGAACCATACTAGGCCAACAAAGAAATAGAAACATAGATTTGCCCACCCAAGTCACACCCTGACCTAACCAAATAGAGAATAAAAAGGCTCTCTAAGGTCAGGGCGTGACAAAGGGGCAGTAGGTAGCCCTGAGCCAGCAAGCTGGAAAATCTGCTGTTCTGCCCTTGAGCAAAGCAGTTAACCCCAAACAACAACTGCTCGCCGGGCGCCGATGACGTCGATGAAGACAGCCTCCCACGGCTCTCTGATTCAGAGAGGTTGGGTTAAATGCGGAAGACACATTTCAGTTGTGCAACTGACTAGGTCTTCCTTTTCTTAAGGAAAACAGTTTACTCCACTGTTATCTGATGGCTAAGGGCTTTATTTAGCCTATTCCAAGGGGATCCTTCAGTGGGCTATTATTGGAGGAATAGGTTCAGATAGTGGTCATATGAAAAAGCAGGGAGTGGCGTTTGTGTGTGTGTGACTTTGCAGTGATCACTCATCTGTGCCAAGAACTTTGATGAACATAGTGTGTACAAGTGTCCTACACTGGTTAAACCTAGGCTATTAATTTATTAAATGCAGTAGTCCTGATCAATCATTTAAGATGGTGTCTGACATATGCAGGGAAACTTAAATCAGTTTTACCTAATTTCTATCAGCATGTTAAATGTGCAACCAGAGGGAAAAAAAATTCTAGACCGCCTTTACTCCAGAAACAGAGACGTGTACAAAGCTCTCCCTCGCTCTCCATTTGGCAAATCTGGCCATAACTCTATCCTCCTGATATCTGCTTGCAAGCAAAAATTAAAGCAGGAAGCACCAGTAACTCGGTCTATAAGAAAGTGGTCAGATGAAGCAGATGCTAAACTACAGGACTGTTTTGCTAGCACAGACTGGAATATGCTCCGGGATTCTGCCGATGGCATTGAAGAGTATACCCCATCAGCCACTGGGTTTATCAATAAGTGCATTGAGCAAGTTGTCCCCATAGTGACTGTACGTACATACCCCAACCAGAAGCCATGAATTACAGGCAACATACGCATTGAGCTAAAGGGTAGAGCTGCCGCTTTTAAGGAGCAGGACTCTAACCCGGAAGCTTATAAGAAATCCCGCTACGCCCTCAGACGAACCATCAAACAGGCAAAGCATCAATACAGGACTAAGATTGAATCGTACTACACCAGCTCTGACGCTCCTTGGATGTGGCAAGGCTTGCAAACTATTTCAGACTACAAAGGGAAGCACAGATGAGAGCTGCCCAGTGACACAAGCCTACCAAACGAGCTAAATGACTTCTATGCTCGCTTCGAGGCAAGTAACACTGAAACACGCATGAGAGCATCAGCTGTTTCAGATGACTGTGTGATCACGCTCTCCGCAGCCATGTGAGTAAGACCTTTAAACAGGTCAACATTCACAAGGCCACAGGGCCAGACGGATTACCAGGACGTGTACTCTGAGCTTGCGCTGACCAACTGGCAAGTGCCTTCACAGACATGTTCAACCTCTCCCTGTCTGAGTCTGTAATAGCAACATGTTTCAAGCAGACCACCATAGTCCCTGTGCCCAAGAACACTAAGGTAACCTGCCTAAATGACTACTGACCCGTAGCACTTGCGTCTGTAGCCATGAAATGCTTTGAAAGGCTGGTCATGGCTCAATACCATTATCCCAGAAACCCTAGACCCACTCCAATTTGCATACCACACCAACAGATCCCCCTATTACAGGGGCTGAGTCACTGGCTTACTGGTGCTCTTTCATGCCGTCCCTAGGAGGGGTGCGTCACTTGAGTAGGTTGAGTCACTGACATGATCTTTCTGTCTGGGTTGGCGCCCCCCCTTGGGTTGTGCCGTGGCGGAGATCTTTGTGGGCTATACTCGGCCTTGTCTCAGGATGGTAAGTTGGTGGTTGAAGATATCCCTCTAGTGGTGTTGGGGCTGTGCTTTGGCAAAGTGGGTGGGGTTATATCCTTCCTGTTTGGCCCTGTCCGGGGGTATCATCGGATGGGGCCACAGTGTCTCCTGACCCCTCCTGTCTCAGCCTCCAGTATTTATGCTGCAGTAGTTTATGTGTCGGGGGCTAGGGTCAGTTTGTTATGTCTGGAGTACTTCTCCTGTCTTATCTGGTGTCCTGTGTGAATTTAAGTATGCTCTCTCTAATTCTCTCTTTCTCTCTTTCTTTCTCTCTCTCGGAGGACCTGAGCCCTAGGACCATGCCTCAGGACTACCTGGCATGATGACTCCTTGCTGTCCCCAGTCCACCTGGCCGTACAACTGACATTTACTCCTGAGGTGCTGACTTGCTGCACCTCAACTACTGTGATTGTTATTATTTGACCATGCTGGTCATTTATGAACATTTGAACATCTTGGCCATGTTCTGTTATAACCTCCACCCGACACAGCCAGAAGAGGACTGGCCACCCCTCATAGCCTGGTTCCTCTCTAGGTTTCTTCCTAGGTTTTGGCCTTTCTTTGGAGTTTTTCCTAGCCACCGTGCTTCTACACCTGCATTGCTTGCTGTTTGGGGATTTAAGCTGGGTTTCTGTACAGCACTTTGAGATATCAGCTGATGTAAGAAGGGCTATATAAATACATTTGATTTGATTTGATTTGATCTCTATTGCAAACCACACTGCCCTTTCACACCTGGACAAAAGGAACACCTATGTGAGAATGCTATTCATTGACTACAACTCAGCGTTCAACACCATAGTGCTCTCAAAGCTCATCACTAAGCTAAGGACCCTGGGACTAAACACCTCCCTCTGCAACTGGTTCCTGGACTTCCTGACGGGCTGCCCCCAGGTGGTGAGGGTAGGTAACAACACATCCGCCACGCTGATCCTCAACACGGGGGCCCCTCAGGGGTGTCTGCTCATTCCCCTCCTGTACTCCCTGTTCACTCATGACGGCACGGCCAGGCACGACTCCAACACCATCATTAAGTTTGCTGATGACACAACAGTGGTGTAGGCCTGATCATCGAAAACGGTAGAGATCTGACCGTGTGGTGCAAGGCAACAACCTCTCCTTCAACGTGATCAAGACAAAGGAGATGATTGTGCACTACAGGAAAAGGAGGACCGAGCGTGCCTCCATTCTCATTGACGGGGCTATAGTGGAGCAGGTTGAGAGCTTCAAGTTCCTTGGCGTCCACCTCACCAACAAATTGCCATGATCCAAGCACACCAAGACAGTCATGAAGAGCACACAACAAAACCTATTCCCCCTCAGGAGACTGATAAGATTTGGTATGGGTCCTCAAATCCTCAAAAGGTTGTACAGCTGCACCATTGAGAGCATCCTGATGGGTTGCATTACTGCCTGGTGTAGCAACTGCTCTGCCTCCGGCACTACAGAGGGTAGTGCGTATGGCCCAGTTCCTCCCATCCAGGACATCTATACAAGGCGGTGTCAGAGGAAGGCCCTAAAAATTGTCAAAGACTCCAGCCACCTTAGTCATAGACTGTTCTCTCTGCTTGGTACCAGAGCTCCAAGTCTAGGTCCAAGAGGCTTCTAAACAGCCTCTACCTCCAAGCCATAAGACTCCTGAACATCTAATAAAATTGCTACCCAGACTATTTGCATTGTCCCCCTTCTACTCTGTTGCTATTCTCTGTTATTATCTATGCATAGTCACTTTAATAACTCTACCTACATGTACATATTACCTCAATTACTCTGACACCGGTACACCAGCACATTGACTCTGTACCTGAACGCCCAGTATATACCCAGGCTATTATTATTTGCTGCTGCTTTTTTATTATCTCTTACTTTTTTTAAAGGTATTTTCTTAAAACTTCATTGCTGAAAGGTTGCAAGATCGAATCCCCGAGCTGACAAGGTGAAAATATGTTGTTTTGCCCCTGAACAAGTGTCACGAACGTCGTAATCCTCCTCGTCTGAGGAGGAGTAAGGATCGGACCAAAGCGCAGCGTGGTTTGATGAATATATACTTGATTTATTTAACGAAGACAAAAACACTAAACAAACTTACAAAACAACAAAACGAACGTGACGCTATATAACGAACGTGCAGACACAAGCAACCAACGTATAGACAATAACCCACAACCCACAATACATAACAGACTACCTAAATATGGTTCCCAATCAGAGACAACGCAAAACACCTGCCTCTGATTGAGAACCATATCAGGCCAAACACAGAAATAGATAAACCAGACATACAACATAGAATGCCCACACAGATCACACCCTGACCAACCAAATCATAAAACCTACAAAGCAAACTATGGTCAGGGTGTGACAACAAGGCAGTTGACCCACTGTTCCTAAACCGTCATTGATAATAAGAATTTGTTCATAACTGACTTACCTAGTTAAATACAATTTCACTGTAAGGTCTACACCTGTTGTATTCGGTGCATGTGACAAATACGATTTGATTTAATATGCAATCACAATTTCACAAATTGATTTCAAGGGCATTGGCAAAATTGTGTACTTTGGTTACACTTAGCCAATCTACACTGCTTGACCAAAAGTATGTGGACACCTGCTCGTCGAACATCTCATTCCAAAATCCTGGGCATTAATATGGTGTTGGTCCCCCTTTGCTGAAGGCTTTCCACTAGATGCATTCATATGGATCATGTATCTCCTTCTATAGCCTACACGCAAGTCATGTTTTGAAATAAAGTAAACAGCAGTGGGCAAATACAAAATATTGGCAGTTATCAGGCATGACTCAGACACATGTATCTTTTTTTATTTTGTTAACGACGGCTCCAGATCCACAGTCAACGCTTGCTCCTCCCGTCCACACCCATGACCACGTAACGGGGTGGGCCTTCAGGAGTATTCCGGAGGGACTAGGTGATGACAGAAGAAAAATTCAGCAGCCTGCCCTACACCATTACTTTATAAATGCCCGCGCACGACCCGATCTGAGCTCGTCACAGTGTCCCTCGTGGTCCATATTTATACGGCACCCTGGCGCGCAGAGACGCACAGGCATGCTTCAAGCTCTAATTTGACAGCGCGCACAGCTCGAGCGAAGCCAACAACCTGTGTGTACAGCTTCCGAGGAGGAAAACGAATAAGCACGAGAGGAGTTAATCTGACACTTTTATTTGCAACAGCTTGTTGAAGCAGTGAGCTTGTTGTTCTCAGAGGTGAGTCACTTGGATCATTCAGACCTAAAAGCACCGATTTCTCTTTTGGTGCCATACAGAAAATTACGCATTTCATGGCTGCTTAGCGCTGCGGATTATGAGTCGCTATCGTTGAGGTTTGACACATTATACACTTGATTATGGGATCGAATGTAATAACAACTGCTTAATCCTACGTTAATTTTATTGTCAGAAAAAGGCTTTGAAAAAAAAATGTAGACAGGTGGATGCACTTTGACAATATTTCTAAATGAAACCTGCAAATGATTCTTGTCCTTAACATAAGATCTGATTTGGCACTGTTAGCTTTGTTCTTTATCAGACAACAAAAATGTGTGTTTCACAATTAACGCATTAGGAAGACCCACTTGTTGCATAGAACAAACGAACATTAGGCTACAGGCCCTCTGGTGCTCATCATTTACACCATGTGCCCTGCGACTGAAACGTCTCCTGGTTAAAACCCTACGGGCCTGAACTCTGAGACGTTCTCTAACAGACAAGCCAGGGTAGCGTTATCTGGCACTCATAGCTGAAACATGGCAAGACAAACACACGCGCTCCTGCATCTCATGTCAATGGCTTGTCCTTTTTCCACTGATGCTCTTGTTCATTTGATATGATTTTAGTTTTGCTCTTCTGTAAACTATAGCTTTAGTGTTTTTACATTTCCCACAGATCAACATTATACCTATTTTATTCGTTTTCTTTGCGAGTGAGCACACAGCAGCGTTTGACTGGGGTTATTTTGATATGCGTTTGGGTGAGATAAAGATAGCATTTTTGAACGCGATAGAGAACAAGAAAGTAGGAAGACAGGGAATTAAATCAGGGAAGTTGAGCCTGCTCGGTGGTTGCCCCATTGAGCAGGTAGAAAAAAATGACAATAAGAAAACTACAAAGGATTTCAATAGCCTAAAATTTACATTGTTTATGTGATTATGTCTGACAGACAATGTTTGACATTTCTGCGTGTACTCAGATATTTAATATTTTGGGGGCAAGTGATTTTAATCTTCAAGAGACATTCAACACTTAAACCGTTTTAAAAGTTATCCCCAATTCCTCTTTCAATTGTATTTAATAACGATGCAATTGGTGCATGTAAAAGATTGTTTGCTGAAATACCTGTATTGTGTTTGTGATTGCAATAGCATATCGGATTAAACAGTAAAGATAATCAAATAACATTTACCTCAAGCTAGTGATAGCCCTGTACGAAATTGTAAAACATTTCTGTAATGAGCGCTGTCTATGGTGCTACATAGAGCTGTCCTTGGTACTGAACAAGATAAAAGGTATTGCACATGTTTTGTTTATACTTTGCCACCCACATGGACATGGCATCTCACAGCAATCATGTGAATCGCTTGTAGTTAGCAATTCTGCTGTATAACTAACATTGAATTGAAAATAAGAACACGATAAAAAATAGTCAAAGGCTTATCTGGTTTATCAAGTTAGACTAACGCATATCATTTGAAAAGATTTGCAACGTGTGTTTTTGACGTTGTATTTTGTTTTTAAAGTTTTTTCACTGAGACAGTCAGTGCGACACTGGTTTTCCTATTGCGACTTTAGGACTCCAGGGCATGCGTGTAGTTAGCACGCTTTGCCCTTTTCCTCCAAACTTCCATTAGGTTCTGTTAGGATTATGCAAGCGCTGTCACACGCGACCATATGCGACTTGGTTTCCAACTTTAATGGAGACACACAGAGGAGGTCATACTGGAGGGTGTCTACTAGTCTTTCTCTATGGTGATCCTGCCTGGTGATCCTGCCTGGTGATCCTGCCTGCTGTGTATGCTGTCTATGACTCCAGCTCAGGGTTACAAAGTCACTTATAAATGTTATATTGTCAATATAAACGAGATGAGTCATCTTGAGTTGAGGTCTTTATCTTACTCATTATTTCAATAATATATGTAATATACAGTATATATATATATATATATATATTATGATGTTATTATATCATACCTTTATAAAAAAAAATATCACAATTAATATAGCCTAAATTAGCAAATTTTGATGATGATTTGTCTACTTGACAAAATGCTTAAAGCACTTACCACCCTAGCTGAAATGTCTTAAAGCGAGAGAGAGTCATTGTCAGTGTAATATCACGTCCTTTTAAAAGCATTGAATCCAGTTCTATGTCGACTCACTTGTCTTAGAACGTTACATCTGTAAACACGCTGTCAAACAGATCACAAAATCAAGTCAATGTTCTCTTTTACTAACACATCTGGGCTTCTCTCTTCTTCTTGTCTTTCCTTCTACTCTGTAGGCATCAAATCCCAGAGGACACACCACACACACCACATACACCACACACACCGCCAGACATCATGCTGGAGTCTGAGCCTACTGTGTTCCAGCTGCAGCCTAACATCATCTCTGTGCGTCTCTTCAAGAGGAAGTTAGGCGGGCTGGGCTTCCTGGTCAAGCAGCGCGTCTCCAAGCCACCGGTCATCGTGTCCGACCTGATCCGGGGCGGGGAGGCTGAGGAGTGCGGCCTGGTCCAGGTGGGGGACATTGTCCTGGCCGTCAACAACAAGCCTCTGGTGGACCTTAGCTACGAACGGGCCCTGGAGACCCTGAAGAATGTGTCCCCAGAGAATCACGCCGTCCTCATCCTCAGGGGCCCTGAGGGCTTCACAACCCACCTGGAGACCACCCTGTCTGGAGACGGACGACAGAGGACCGTCAGGGTCACCCGGCCAGCCTTTCCCGCCTCCAAGTCCTACGAGCGCTGCTGTCTGTTAAGCCCCCTCAGTCCAGGGAAGGGAAGTAAGGACCCACAGCAGCTGAGGGCCATTGAGAACCTGTCATCTCCCTCGGTGACTCCGTCCTACAGAGAGGCCCTGCTCCAGAGGGGAGGGGTGCAGGCTCTCATCGCTGCCCAGGACCCCCTACTCCTGAACGGGGTGGAGAAGAACAACGACCTGCTGAAGGAGATCGAGCCGGTGCTGAGGCTGATCAAAAGGGAGATCAACGGAGAGGGACAGAGGACCATAGAGAGCAGGGACGCTGAGGTGCAGGTGGACAGGTGAGGTGACCCATTGACACCGAACATGTGACCTGTTGACCCCGACCATGCATAGTATACATAACTGCACATACAGATTTACTCTCTTAATTTGATCACTCTGTTGTCGCAAATCATTTTACTGTGAAGGGAGAAATGCAAATTGTAGTGTGTTCAAGTTTTTAAAAGGTTTCCAACTGTTTGTAATGTCCACTTAAATATGTCTAACTTGATTTGCCCTAACAAAAAATGTAACCCCTGCAAAAATGTCCTTTGTTATCCACATAATAATGTCCTGTTGCTGCAGGATTATTGTCCTGCTGTGAGAAACTGGTCAAATGAAGATAGTACATCTATACACAGTAGTACATAGCAAAACACACCACAAACGCACGACAACTTAATCACTAGATGGTTAGACGCTAAGTGAGAATACTCCTACAAGTTCATTGTTATACATCTTTACAATGCTAGTGTTTGTGGGCATGATGGATAGTGTTTTTTTACATCAGGGAGCAGTTGGTTCAAAAGGTTTCAATCTGACTCAAACATCTTATGCTTATTCTCTTTGTTGTAGTGACTGTATGGTTCAGACCCACTCAGTGGTGACTGTCCTGTAGATACCGGTGACAATTTATACCTCCTGTGTACATGTATCCAATCAAAATCAGATTGAGAGAGCATGGTACACTACCTTAAAATCGATAGCACACATTGGCTACGTCAAGCCCCTGTTTACTCTGCTGACTCCCTCTAATCCTGTCATCCTCAAATGAATCATAGCTTTCTAGGAAAAGTAGAAAACACGATGTAACATGCTCTTTAAGTCTAACTCATAGCAAAGCACTATCAATCTGCTACTGCAGTTGATAATCATATTGATAAGTGACCTATAGTACCATAAATTAGCTTTTAAATGCATCCTGTATTTTAGAATGGCCGACTGACTTTTGAGAGACAGGAAAGAGTCAGCTAGCTAACCAGATTTCCTTGTTAGGGCTACGATGACGTTCAGATATGGCGACGCTCACTCGCTAAAGAGGCTTTCCAAAGCGCAGCCAATAGAGGTGAACGATTATAGAAAATGTAATATGGCGGTATTAGGTATTGACTCAGGCCAGGCCTAAACTGTTATCTCTGGCTGTATTTGTGCATGATCATCTTGCTAATAAGTTGATGTAGCGGTTGGTGAAATAGAACAGCACATCAACTAGAAGAGCTATTTCGATCAAAAGTAGATCAAGTTAGTTTTCACTCTGAACTGTACTGCTTTATAATCACTGAGTCAGAGTCAATGACAGAGAAACTACTTATAATCACTGAGTCAGAGTCAATGTCAGAAAAACTACTTATAATCACTGAGTCAGAGTCAATGACAGAGAAACAACTTATAATAACTGAGTCAGAGTCAATGTCAGAGAAACAACTTATAATAACTGAGTCAGAGTCAATGTCAGAGAAACGACTTATAATAACTGAGTCAGAGTCAATGACAGAGAAACTACTTATAATCACTGAGTCAGAGTCAATGACAGAGAAACGACTTATAATCACTGAGTCAGAGTCAATGACAGAGAAACAACATATAATCACTGAGTCAGAGTTAATGACAGAGAAACAGCTTATAATCACTGAGTCAGAGTCAATGTCAGAGAAACGACTTATAATAACTGAGTCAGAGTCAATGACAGAGAAACTACTTATAATCACTGAGTCAGAGTCAATGTCAGAGAAACGACTTATAATCACTGAGTCAGAGTCAATGACAGAGAAATGACTTATAATCACTGAGTCAGAGTCAATGACAGAGAAACAACTTATAATAACTGAGTCAGAGTCAATGTCAGAGAAACAACTTATAATAACTGAGTCAGAGTCAATGTCAGAGAAACGACTTATAATCACTGAGTCAGAGTCAATGACAGAGAAACGACTTATAATCACTGAGTCAGAGTCAATGACAGAGAAACAACTTATAATCACTGAGTCAGAGTCAATGTCAGAGAAACGACTTATAATAACTGGGTCAGAGTCAATGACAGAGAAACGACTTATAATAACAGATTTAGAGTCAATGACAGAGAAACGACTTATAATCACTACTCTTGTTATTTCTGTGTTTCTGAGTCCGTCTTCAGAATTGTGGTGATGATGAATGTGGTTGTTTAACAAATGGAGGACATAAGTGTATGCAGTGTGACGGAAAGACGGTTGTGTGCACTGTTACAGTAGGTGTATGTAGTGGGTGGGGGGGGGGGGGGGGGGGGGGGGGGGGGCAGTTTGTGTGTGTGAGTGTCAGTGTGTGTGAGTATGAGTGTGTGTGTGAGTGTCTGTGTGTGTGAGTATGAGTGTGTGTGTGAGTGTCAGTGTGTGTGAGTATGAGTGTGTGTGTGAGTGTCTGTGTTAGGGAGAGGGAGAGACGATCGGGCAGGCGCCAGATTCCCCATTAACTTGGACAAGCATCCATGAGAGAGAGAAGATATGTGTGTGGGTGTTTAACGAGCGAAGGAACGCAACAACTGAAATCTGAGGCTGTATTTTGTCACATCTCATTGGGATTCAGCCTCACATATCGTCTGACTGTATCTCTGTGTAGACATAGATGTTAGTTACATGTAGTTCTGCTAGGCCGTAGATGTTAGTTACTTGTAGTTCTGCTTGGCCGTAGATGTTAGTTACATGCAGTTCTGCTTGGCCGTAGATGTTAGTTACATGTAGTTCTGCTAGGCCGTAGATGTTAGTTACATGTAGTTCTGCTTGGCCGTAGATGTTAGTTACATGTAG
The DNA here is from genome assembly GCF_029448725.1 of Salvelinus fontinalis. NCBI lineage: Eukaryota > Metazoa > Chordata > Actinopteri > Salmoniformes > Salmonidae > Salvelinus > Salvelinus fontinalis. The sequence continues at coordinate 36,830,326 of NC_074692.1, forward strand.
TTCTGCTAGGCCGTAGATGTTAGTTACATGTAGTTCTGCTTGGTCGTAGATGTTAGTTACATGTAGTTCTGCTTGGCCATAGATGTTAGTTACATGTAGTTCTGCTTGGCCGTAGATGTTAGTTACATGTAGTTCTGCTAGGCCGTAGATGTTAGTTACATGTAGTTCTGCTTGGCCGTAGATGTTAGTTACTTGTAGTTCTGCTTGGCCGTAGATGTTAGTTACATGTAGTTCTGCTTGGCCGTAGATGTTAGTTACATGTAGTTCTGCTTGGCCGTAGATGTTAGTTACATGTAGTTCTGCTTGGCCGTAGATGTTAGTTACATGTAGTTCTGCTTGGTCGTAGATGACACGCATGCTCTTTAAACTAAAGTCTAACCCGGGGCTGGGTTTCTACAAAGCTAACATATGGTCATACAAAGGATAATTTTAGCCATATGATCTTTTTTACATTTTTGGACCCCTTTAGGTGTAAAAAAAGATATGACAGAATTATTTGATGAAACATTGAATTTGGCCTTACTATTATTAGGGTTAGAAAATAAAAAACTGATTCACATATGGAAGAACAGATAGTAAAAAAAAATCTATCAAAAGGAAATATGTTTTGAAGTGTCTGTCTTGAGAGATATAATATAGTTTATTTTTTTACAGTGGAATGACCCATATACTTTGGACATGATAATTCCCTAGTCACTTCCATTTGTGTTTCGGTCAGTTATCGTTTTACCTTCAGACATGTCCCGTGAAACCTGCGGGGGTCGTTGAGCAAAACGGAGAACACCATCGTGTTCATGAGAGTCTCATTGTTCCATAGCAGGGTCATGAGAAGATACATTTTTGGGATGTCTCCTGGTCTGACAAAAAGCACTGCAGCTGTATGGGGGATTGGAAGTGATGCAGACAATTAAATTGATGGACGCTACAAACTATCTTAAATATTAAAGCTGATCTAACCCCTGAAAAAAAAAAAAATACAAAAACAGCTCTGTCACTGTAACTCTGTCACTGTAGCTCTGTGACTGTATCTCTGCCACTGTACCTCTGTCACTGTATCTCTGTCACTGTAACTCTGTCACTGTAACTCTGTCACTGTATCTCTGTCACTGTATCTCTGTCACTGTAGCTCTGTCACTGTAACTCTGTCACTGTATCTCTGTCACTGTATCTCTGCCACTGTAGCTCTGTCACTGTAGCTCTGTCACTGTAGCTCTGTCACTGTAACTCTGTCACTGTATCTCTGTCACTGTATCTCTGTCACTGTATCTCTGTCACTGTATCTCTGTCACTGTATCTCTGTCACTGTAGCTCTGTCACTGTAACTCTGTCACTGTATCTCTGTCACTGTATCTCTGTCACTGTATCTCTGCCACTGTAGCTCTGTCACTGTAGCTCTGTCACTGTATCTCTGTCACTGTATCTCTGTCACTGTATCTCTGTCACTGTAACTCTGTCACTGTAGCTCTGTCACTGTAGCTCTGTCACTGTAACTCTGTCACTGTATCTCTGTCACTGTATCTCTGTCACTGTATCTCTGCCACTGTAGCTCTGTCACTGTAATTCTGTCACTGTATCTCTGTCACTGTATCTCTGCCACTGTAGCTCTGTCACTGTAACTCTGTCACTGTATCTCTGTCACTGTATCTCTGTCACTGTATCTCTGTCACTGTAGCTCTGTCACTGTAACTCTGTCACTGTATCTCTGTCACTGTATCTCTGCCACTGTAGCTCTGTCACTGTAACTCTGTCACTGTATCTCTGTCACTGTATCTCTGCCACTGTAGCTCTGTCACTGTAGCTCTGTCACTGTAGCTCTGCCACTGTAGCTCTGTCACTGTAGCTCTGTCACTGTATCTCTGTCACTGTAGCTCTGCCACTGTAGCTCTGTCACTGTAGCTCTGTCACTGTAGCTCTGCCACTGTAGCTCTGCCACTGTAGCTCTGTCACTGTAGCTCTGCCACTGTAGCTCTGTCACTGTAGCTCTGCCACTGTAGCTCTGTCACTGTAGCTCTGTCACTGTATCTCTGTCACTGTAGCTCTGTCACTGTAGCTCTGTCACTGTAGCTCTGCCACTGTAGCTCTGTCACTGTAGCTCTGCCACTGTAGCTCTGTCACTGTAGCTCTGTCACTGTAGCTCTGTCACTGTATCTCTGTCACTGTAGCTCTGTCACTGTAACTCTGTCACTGTATCTCTGTCACTGTATCTCTGCCACTGTAGCTCTGTCACTGTAACTCTGTCACTGTATCTCTGTCACTGTATCTCTGCCACTGTAGCTCTGTCACTGTAGCTCTGTCACTGTAACTCTGTCACTGTATCTCTGTCACTGTAGCTCTGTCACTGTAGCTCTGCCACTGTAGCTCTGTCACTGTAGCTCTGTCACTGTATCTCTGTCACTGTAGCTCTGCCACTGTAGCTCTGTCACTGTAGCTCTGTCACTGTAGCTCTGGCACTGTAGCTCTGCCACTGTAGCTCTGTCACTGTAGCTCTGCCACTGTAGCTCTGTCACTGTAGCTCTGCCACTGTAGCTCTGTCACTGTAGCTCTGTCACTGTATCTCTGTCACTGTAGCTCTGTCACTGTAGCTCTGTCACTGTAGCTCTGCCACTGTAGCTCTGTCACTGTAGCTCTGTCACTGTAGCTCTGTCACTGTAGCTCTGTCACTTTCCACCACAGATGCGGAACGCTGACGTCGGTGGATGTGGTGGATTGAGCCTCAGCCCGTGCAAAAAAAAATAAAAAATCTCTAGTTTAAACAGATGGATTTTGATGTGGATTATTTTTTTATGTTAATTAGATTGACGCGTGGGTGGGGGTTAAGGAGAACTAACTATGTGTGCCTGCCGTTCAGGGACCTTGGTATGGGAAACGGTATTTCACCCCAGCTGGCGTCTGATAAGGACAGAGTGTGTGAAGACCTGTGGAGGAAGGACAACAACATGCAGACGGTGCTCCACAACCCTTACTCTGAGACAGACAAGGTAAACATTCCAATAAATGTGTGTGTGTGTGGTTGCAGGTGTTTATGAGTGTGTACTTGTCTTGCATGCCTTTCGAGTGAATCCACTTGTGTAAGCTTATCCTTCCATATGTGAGCGAGTGTGTTAGTAATGTATGCTTGCCCATAGTCATCTCCTAGAGTCACACATGACATATGCTTCTAGAATCCTCCAATCGACACATTCTTTTGTGTGTTCCTTGTTCCTTTCTCGTTCTTGGAACTCTTAGAGCTTCCTGTGACTGTGATGCGCATCCATGTGCATCATGAGAACAAGAACAAGGCTCCCCGCTCAGGAACTCATCACCTGGGAATTAGATCCTTCCAACCTTTGGGTTTGGATGGACTGGGCTGTGTTATGATGGGCTGGGCTGTGTTATGATGGACTGGGTTAGGATGGACTGGGTTATGATGGACTGGGTTAGGATGGACTGTGTTAGGATGGACTGTGTTAGGATGGACTGTGTTAGGATGGACTGTGTTAGGATGGGCTGGGTTAGGATGGACTGGATTAGAATGGACTGGGTTAGGATGGACTGGGTTAGGATGGACTGGGTTAGGATGGACTGGGTTAGGATGGACTGTGTTAGGATGGACTGTGTTAGGATGGGCTGGGTTAGGATGGACTGGGTTAGGATGGACTGGGTTTGGATGGACTGGGCTGGGCTGGGTTATGATAGGCTGGGCTGGATTAGGATGGGCTAGACTGGGTTAGGATGGGCTGGGCAGAGTTATGATGGACTGGGTTAGGATGGACTGGGTTAGGATGGACTGGATTAGAATGGACTGGGTTAGGATGGACTGGGTTAGGATGGGCTGGGTTAGGATGGACTGGATTTGGATGGACTGGGCTGTGTTATGATAGGCTGGGCTGGATTAGGATGGGCTAGACTGGGTTAGGATGGGCTGGGTTAGGATGGACTGGGTTTGGATGGACTGGTTTAGGATGGACTGGGTTAGGATGGACTGGATTAGAATGGACTGGGTTAGGATGGACTGGGTTAGGATGGACTGTGTTAGGATGGGCTGGGTTAGGATGGACTGGGTTAGGATGGACTGGGTTAGGATGGACTGGGTTAGGATGGACTGGGTTAGGATGGGCTGGGTTAGGATGGACTGGATTAGAATGGACTGGGTTAGGATGGACTGGGTTAGGATGGACTGGATTAGAATGGACTGGGTTAGGATGGACTGGGTTAGGATGGACTGGGTTAGGATGGACTGGGTTAGGGTGGACTGTGTTTGGATGGACTGGGCTGTGTTAGGATGGGCTGGGTTAGGATGGACTGGGCAGAGTTAGGATGGGCTGGGATAGGATGGTCTGGGATAGTATGGGCTGGGATAGGATGGGCTGGGCTGGGTTAGGATGAGCTGGACTGGGTTAGGATGGGCTGGAATAGGATGGGCTGGGGTAGGATGGGCTGGGCAGGGCTGAGTTAGGATGGGCAGGGCTGGGTTAGGATGGGCTGGTATAGGATGGGCTGGTATAGGATGGGCTGGTATAGGATGGGCTGGGTTAGGATGGGCTGGTATAGGATGGGCTGGGATAGGATAGGCTGGGATAGGTTGGGCTGGTATAGGCTGGACTGGGTTAGGATGGGCTGGGATAGGATGGGCTGGGCTGAGTTAGGATGGGCTGGGATAGGATGGGCTGGGCTGGGCAGGGCTGAGTTAGGATGGGCTGGGCTGGGCTGGGCAGGGCAGGGTTGAGTTAGGATGGGCTGGGCTGAGTGAATTCTTTCTTAGTGAATGAGGCCGGATGGAGAGTAACCATCCAAGAGACCCTAATGAATGAGGGCAGCTGTGGTCGCAGAGGGAGATGATAAATGTTTCTCCTCTAATGTGGCCCTCTCCAAATCATTAAGGCCTTTTGAGGTCTGCAGGGATGTGTGTGTGTGCAGTGGGGATGGGGGTAATGTGTATAACGGGGGCATAGTGTATGTGTATGTGTGTGTGTGCAGGGGCATACTGGCGCCATTGTAGGTAAATGCAAACCTGTGTTTCCAGAAGGCCCAGAGGTGGGTGTATGTGTTTGCCCTGACTCCGGAGTCTGACTCATAGGAGAGCCCAGAGGTGGGTGTATGTGTTTGCCCTGACTCCGGAGTCTGACTCATAGGAGAGCCCAGAGGTGGGTGTATGTGTTTGCTCTGACTCCGGAGTCTGACTCATAGGAGAGCCCAGAGGTGGGTGTATGTGTTTGCCCTGACTCCGGAGTCTGACTCATAGGAGAGCCCAGAGGTGGGTGTATGTGTTTGCCCTGACTCCGGAGTCTGACTCATAGGAGAGCCCAGAGGTGGGTGTATGTGTTTGCTCTGACTCCGGAGTCTGACTCATAGGAGAGCCCAGAGGTTGGTGTATGTGTTTGCCCTGACTCCGGAGTCTGACTCATAGGAGAGCCCAGAGGTGGGTGTATGTGTTTGCTCTGACTCCGGAGTCTGACTCATAGGAGAGCCCAGAGGTGGGTGTATGTGTTTGCCCTGACTCCGGAGTCTGACTCATAGGAGAGCCCAGAGGTGGGTGTATGTGTTTGCCCTGACTCCGGAGTCTGACTCATAGGAGAGCCCAGAGGTGGGTGTATGTGTTTGCCCTGACTCCGGAGTCTGACTCATAGGAGAGCCCAGAGGTGGGTGTATGTGTTTGCTCTGACTCCGGAGTCTGACTCATAGGAGAGCCCAGAGGTGGGTGTATGTGTTTGCCCTGACTCCGGAGTCTGACTCATAGGAGAGCCCAGAGGTGGGTGTATGTGTTTGCCCTGACTCCGGAGTCTGACTCATAGGAGAGCCCAGAGGTGGGTGTATGTGTTTGCCCTGACTCCGGAGTCTGACTCATAGGAGAGCCCAGAGGTGGGTGTATGTGTTTGCCCTGACTCCGGAGTCTGACTCATAGGAGAGCCCAGAGGTGGGTGTATGTGTTTGCCCTGACTCCGGAGTCTGACTCATAGGAGAGCCCAGAGGTGGGTGTATGTGTTTGCCCTGACTCCGGAGTCTGACTCATAGGAGAGCCCAGAGGTGTATGACTAACAACATGTAAAAAGTCTATGAGAGAAATGTATTATTATTCTATCAAATTACTTTTGATTCCTCCAGCCATTTATTCATATTTCCTTGATAATTGAATGCTGAAGCAAGGCGTCCACCTGTTGGGGACTTCCGCAATACATCATTCTCCATCCCAAGTGTGATGAGGAGAGACACGAGGCTACAGAACTGCCAAATAAGAAGTTGGTAGAGTTTACATTCTTATTTCATTAAGACGGAGAGGTCTTGATGACAATAGAGGAGATGTTAATGTTATTGAATAGATCCAATGCATCTACTGTATAATCCCGAGAGGCGCAGCGGTCTAAGACACTGCATCTCAGTGCAAAAGGGGTCACGGCAGTACCTGGTTTGAATCCAGGCTGCATCACATCTGGCCGTGATTGGGAGTCCCATAGTGCGGCACACAATTGGCCCAGTGTTGGCCATCATTGTAAATAACAATTTGTTCTTAACTCACTTGACTAGTTAAATTATTATTATTTATTTTTTTATTATTCTCTGGGTTTTAAATGTTCTGTCAGGTAGGGCTCTCCTTTGTGGGAGGTTCAGGAGGTAGGGCTCTCCTTCGAGGCAGGTTCAGGAGGTATGGCTCTCCTTTGAGGCAGGTTCAGGAGGTAGGGGTCTCCTTCGCGGGATGTACAGGAGGTATGGCTCTCCTTCGAGGCAGGATCAGGAGGTAGGGCTCTCCTTCGAGGCAGGTTCAGGACGTAGGGCTCTCCTTCGAGGCAGGTTCAGGAGATAGGGCTCTCCGAGACAGGTTCAGGAGATAGGGCTCTCCTTTGTGGGAGGTTCAGGAGGTAGGGATCTCCTTCGCGGGAGGTTCAGGAGGTAGGGATCTCCTTCGAGGCAGGTTCAGGAGGTATGGCTCTCCTTCGAGGCAGGTTCAGCAGATATGGCTCTCCTTCGAGGCAGGTTCAGGAGGTAGGGATCTCCTTCGAGGCAGGTTCAGGAGGTAGAGCTCTCCTTTGAGTCAGGATCAGGCGGTAGGGATCTCATTTGAGGCAGGTTCAGGAGGTAGAGCTCTCCTTTGAGTCAGGTTCAGGCGGTAGGGATCTCATTTGAGGCAGGTTCAGGAGGTAGGGCTCTCCTTCGCGGGAGGTTCAGGAGGTATGGCTCTACTTCGAGGCAGGTTCAGGAGATAGGGGTCGTCTTCGAGGCAGGTTGAGGAGGCAGGGCTCACCTTCGAGGCAGGTTCAGGAGGTAAGGCTCTCCTTCGAGGCAGGTTCAGGAGGTAGGGCTCTCCTTCGAGGCAGGTTCAGGAGGTGGGGCTCTCATTTGTGGGAGGTTCAGGAGGTATTGCTCTCCGTCGAGGCAGGTTCTGGAGATAGGGCTCCCCGGGACAGGTTCAGGAGATAGGGCTCTCCTTTGTGGGAGGTTCAGGAGGTAGGGATCTCCTTCGCGGGAGGTTCAAGAGGTAGGGATCTCCTTCGAGGTAGGTTCAGGAGGTAGGGCTCTCCTTCGAGTCAGGTTCAGGAGATAGGGCTCTCCTTTGTGGGAGGTTCATGAGGTAGGGATCTCCTTCGCAGGAGGTTCAGGAGGTAGGGATCTCCTTCGAGGCAGGTTCAGGAGATAGGGCTCTCCTTCGAGTCAGGTTCAGGAGATAGGGCTCTCCTTTGTGGGAGGTTCAGGAGGTAGGGATCTCCTTCGCGGGAGGTTCAGGAGGTAGGGATCTCCTTCTAGGCAGGTTCAGGAGGTAGGGCTCTCCTTCGAGGCAGGTTCAGGAGATAGGGCTCTCTGAGACAGGTTCAGGAGGTGGGGCTCTCCTTCGAGGCAGGTTCAGGAGGTAGGGCTCTCCTTCGAGGCAGGTTCAGGAGGTAGGGCTCTCCTTCGAGGCAGGTTCAGTAGGTAGGGCTCTCCTTCGAGGCAGGTTCAGGAGATAGGGCTCTCTGAGACATGTTCAGGAGGTAGGGCTCTCCTTCGCGGCAGGTTCAGGAGGTAGGGCTCTCCTTCGAGGCAGGTTCAGGAGGTAGGGCTCTCCTTCGAGGCAGGTTCAGGAGGTTGGGCTCTCCTTCGAGGCAGGTTCCGGAGTTAGGGCTCTCCTTCGAGGCAGGTTCAGGAGGTAGGGCTCTCCTTCGAGGCAGGTTCAGGAGATAAGTCTCTCTGAGACAGGTTAAGGAGTTGGGGCTCTCCTTCGAGACACGTTCAGGAGATAGGGCTCTCCTTTGTGGGAGGTTCAAGAGGTAGGGCTCTCCTTCGAGGCAGGTTCAGGAGGTAGGGCTCTCCTTCGCGGGAGGTTCAGGAGGTATGGCTCTCCTTTGAGGCAGGTTCAGGAGGTAGGGGTCTCCTTCGCGGGAGGTACAGGAGGTATGGCTCTCCTTCGAGGCAGGATCAGGAGGTAGGGCTCTCCTTCGAGGCAGGTTCAGGACGTAGGGCTCTCCTTCGAGGCAGGTTCAGGAGATAGGGCTCTCCGAGAAAGGTTCAGGAGATAGGGCTCTCCTTTGTGGGAGGTTCAGGAGGTAGGGATCTCCTTCGCGGGAGGTTCAGGAGGTAGGGATCTCCTTCGAGGCAGGTTCAGGAGGTATGGCTCTCCTTCGAGGCAGGTTCAGGAGATATGGCTCTCCTTCGAGGCAGGTTCAGGACGTAGGGCTCTCCTTCGAGGCAGGTTCAGGAGATAGGGCTCTCCGAGACAGGTTCAGGAGATAGGGCTCTCCTTTGTGGGAGGTTCAGGAGGTAGGGATCTCCTTCGCGGGAGGTTCAGGAGGTAGGGATCTCCTTCGAGGCAGGTTCAGGAGGTATGGCTCTCCTTCGAGGCAGGTTCAGGAGATATGGCTCTCCTTCGAGGCAGGTTCAGGAGGTAGGGATCTCCTTCGAGGCAGGTTCAGGAGGTAGAGCTCTCCTTTGAGTCAGGATCAGGCGGTAGGGATCTCATTTGAGGCAGGTTCAGGAGGTAGAGCTCTCCTTTGAGTCAGGTTCAGGCGGTAGGGATCTCATTTGAGGCAGGTTCAGGAGGTAGGGCTCTCCTTCGCGGGAGGTTCAGGAGGTAGGGATCTCCTTCGAGGCAGGTTCAGGAGATAGGGCTCTCCTTCGAGTCAGGTTCAGGAGATAGGGCTCTCCTTTGTGGGAGGTTCAGGAGGTAGGGATCTCCTTCGCGGGAGGTTCAGGAGGTAGGGATCTCCTTCTAGGCAGGTTCAGGAGGTAGGGCTCTCCTTCGAGGCAGGTTCAGGAGATAGGGCTCTCTGAGACAGGTTCAGGAGGTGGGGCTCTCCTTCGAGGCAGGTTCAGGAGGTAGGGCTCTCCTTCGAGGCAGGTTCAGGAGGTAGGGCTCTCCTTCGAGGCAGGTTCAGTAGGTAGGGCTCTCCTTCGAGGCAGGTTCAGGAGATAGGGCTCTCTGAGACATGTTCAGGAGGTAGGGCTCTCCTTCGCGGCAGGTTCAGGAGGTAGGGCTCTCCTTCGAGGCAGGTTCAGGAGGTAGGGCTCTCCTTCGAGGCAGGTTCAGGAGGTTGGGCTCTCCTTCGAGGCAGGTTCCGGAGTTAGGGCTCTCCTTCGAGGCAGGTTCAGGAGGTAGGGCTCTCCTTCGAGGCAGGTTCAGGAGATAAGTCTCTCTGAGACAGGTTAAGGAGTTGGGGCTCTCCTTCGAGACACGTTCAGGAGATAGGGCTCTCCTTTGTGGGAGGTTCAAGAGGTAGGGCTCTCCTTCGAGGCAGGTTCAGGAGGTAGGGCTCTCCTTCGCGGGAGGTTCAGGAGGTATGGCTCTCCTTTGAGGCAGGTTCAGGAGGTAGGGGTCTCCTTCGCGGGAGGTACAGGAGGTATGGCTCTCCTTCGAGGCAGGATCAGGAGGTAGGGCTCTCCTTCGAGGCAGGTTCAGGACGTAGGGCTCTCCTTCGAGGCAGGTTCAGGAGATAGGGCTCTCCGAGAAAGGTTCAGGAGATAGGGCTCTCCTTTGTGGGAGGTTCAGGAGGTAGGGATCTCCTTCGCGGGAGGTTCAGGAGGTAGGGATCTCCTTCGAGGCAGGTTCAGGAGGTATGGCTCTCCTTCGAGGCAGGTTCAGGAGATATGGCTCTCCTTCGAGGCAGGTTCAGGACGTAGGGCTCTCCTTCGAGGCAGGTTCAGGAGATAGGGCTCTCCGAGACAGGTTCAGGAGATAGGGCTCTCCTTTGTGGGAGGTTCAGGAGGTAGGGATCTCCTTCGCGGGAGGTTCAGGAGGTAGGGATCTCCTTCGAGGCAGGTTCAGGAGGTATGGCTCTCCTTCGAGGCAGGTTCAGGAGATATGGCTCTCCTTCGAGGCAGGTTCAGGAGGTAGGGATCTCCTTCGAGGCAGGTTCAGGAGGTAGAGCTCTCCTTTGAGTCAGGATCAGGCGGTAGGGATCTCATTTGAGGCAGGTTCAGGAGGTAGAGCTCTCCTTTGAGTCAGGTTCAGGCGGTAGGGATCTCATTTGAGGCAGGTTCAGGAGGTAGGGCTCTCCTTCGCGGGAGGTTCAGGAGGTATGGCTCTACTTCGAGGCAGGTTCAGGAGGTAGGGGTCGTCTTCGAGGCAGGTTGAGGAGGCAGGGCTCACCTTCGAGGCAGGTTCAGGAGGTAAGGCTCTCCTTCGAGGCAGGTTCAGGAGGTATGGCTCTCCTTCGAGGCAGGTTCAGGAGGTGGGGCTCTCCTTTGTGGGAGGTTCAGGAGGTAGGGCTCTCCTTCGCGGGAGGTTCAGGAGGTATGGCTCTCCTTTGAGGCAGGTTCAGGAGGTAGGGGTCTCCTTCGCGGGAGATTCAGGAGGTTTTGCTCTCCTTCGAGGCAGGTTCAGGAGGTAGGGCTCTCCTTCGAAGCAGGTTCAGGAGGTAGGGCTCTCCTTCGAGGCAGGTTCTGGAGATAGGGCTCCCCGGGACAGGTTCAGGAGATAGGGCTCTCCTTTGTGGGAGGTTCAGGAGGTAGGGATCTCCTTCGCGGGAGGTTCAAGAGGTAGGGATCTCCTTCGAGGCAGGTTCAGGAGGTAGGGCTCTCCTTCGAGTCAGGTTCAGGAGATAGGGCTCTCCTTTGTGGGAGGTTCATGAGGTAGGGATCTCCTTCGCAGGAGGTACAGGAGGTAGGGATCTCCTTCGAGGCAGGTTCAGGAGATAGGGCTCTCCTTCGAGTCAGGTTCAGGAGATAGGGCTCTCCTTTGTGGGAGGTTCAGGAGGTAGGGATCTCCTTCGCGGGAGGTTCAGGAGGTAGGGATCTCCTTCTAGGCAGGTTCAGGAGGTAGGGCTCTCCTTCGAGGCAGGTTCAGGAGATAGGGCTCTCTGAGACAGGTTCAGGAGGTGGGGCTCTCCTTCGAGGCAGGTTCAGGAGGTAGGGCTCTCCTTCGAGGCAGGTTCAGGAGGTAGGGCTCTCCTTCGAGGCAGGTTCAGTAGGTAGGGCTCTCCTTCGAGGCAGGTTCAGGAGATAGGGCTCTCTGAGACATGTTCAGGAGGTAGGGCTCTCCTTCGAGGCAGGTTCAGGAGGTAGGGCTCTCCTTCGAGGCAGGTTCAGGAGGTAGGGCTCTCCTTCGAGGCAGGTTCAGGCGGTTGGGCTCTCCTTCGAGGCAGGTTCCGGAGTTAAGGCTCTCCTTCGAGGCAGGTTCAGGAGGTAGGGCTCTCCTTCGAGGCAGGTTCAGGAGATAGGTCTCTCTGAGACAGGTTAAGGAGTTGGGGCTCTCCTTCGAGACACGTTCAGGAGATAGGGCTCTCCTTTGTGGGAGGTTCAAGAGGTAGGGCTCTCCTTCGAGGCAGGTTCAGGAGGTAGGGCTCTCCTTCGAGGCAGGTTCAGGAGGTAGGGCTCTCCTTCGAGGCAGGTTCAGTAGGTAGGGCTCTCCTTCGAGGCAGGTTCAGGAGATAGGGCTCTCTGAGACATGTTCAGGAGGTAGGGCTCTCCTTCGAGGCAGGTTCAGGAGGTAGGGCTCTCCTTCGAGGCAGGTTCAGGAGGTAGGGCTCTCCTTCGAGGCAGGTTCAGGCGGTTGGGCTCTCCTTCGAGGCAGGTTCCGGAGTTAAGGCTCTCCTTCGAGGCAGGTTCAGGAGGTAGGGCTCTCCTTCGAGGCAGGTTCAGGAGATAGGGCTCTCCGAGAAAGGTTCAGGAGATAGGGCTCTCCTTTGTGGGAGGTTCAGGAGGTAGGGATCTCCTTCGCGGGAGGTTCAGGAGGTAGGGATCTCCTTCGAGGCAGGTTCAGGAGGTATGGCTCTCCTTCGAGGCAGGTTCAGGAGATATGGCTCTCCTTCGAGGCAGGTTCAGGACGTAGGGCTCTCCTTCGAGGCAGGTTCAGGAGATAGGGCTCTCCGAGACAGGTTCAGGAGATAGGGCTCTCCTTTGTGGGAGGTTCAGGAGGTAGGGCTCTCCTTCGCGGGAGGTTCAGGAGGTAGGGATCTCCTTCGAGGCAGGTTCAGGAGGTATGGCTCTCCTTCGAGGCAGGTTCAGGAGATATGGCTCTCCTTCGAGGCAGGTTCAGGAGGTAGGGATCTCCTTCGAGGCAGGTTCAGGAGGTAGAGCTCTCCTTTGAGTCAGGATCAGGCGGTAGGGATCTCATTTGAGGCAGGATCAGGAGGTAGAGCTCTCCTTTGAGTCAGGTTCAGGCGGTAGGGATCTCATTTGAGGCAGGTTCAGGAGGTAGGGCTCTCCTTAGCGGGAGGTTCAGGAGGTATGGCTCTACTTCGAGGCAGGTTCAGGAGGTAGGGGTCGTCTTCGAGGCAGGTTGAGGAGGCAGGGCTCACCTTCGAGGCAGGTTCAGGAGGTAAGGCTCTCCTTCGAGGCAGGTTCAGGAGGTAGGGCTCTCCTTCGAGGCAGGTTCAGGAGGTGGGGCTCTCCTTTGTGGGAGGTTCAGGAGGTAGGGCTCTCCTTCGCGGGAGGTTCAGGAGGTATGGCTCTCCTTTGAGGCAGGTTCAGGAGGTAGGGGTCTCCTTCGCGGGAGATTCAGGAGGTATTGCTCTCCTTCGAGGCAGGTTCAGGAGGTAGGGCTCTCCTTCGAAGCAGGTTCAGGAGGTAGGGCTCTCCTTCGAGGCAGGTTCTGGAGATAGGGCTCCCCGGGACAGGTTCAGGAGATAGGGCTCTCCTTTGTGGGAGGTTCAGGAGGTAGGGATCTCCTTCGCGGGAGGTTCAAGAGGTAGGGATCTCCTTCGAGGCAGGTTCAGGAGGTAGGGCTCTCCTTCGAGTCAGGTTCAGGAGATAGGGCTCTCCTTTGTGGGAGGTTCATGAGGTAGGGATCTCCTTCGCAGGAGGTTCAGGAGGTAGGGATCTCCTTCGAGGCAGGTTCAGGAGATAGGGCTCTCCTTCGAGTCAGGTTCAGGAGATAGGGCTCTCCTTTGTGGGAGGTTCAGGAGGTAGGGATCTCCTTCGCGGGAGGTTCAGGAGGTAGGGATCTCCTTCGAGGCAGGTTCAGGAGGTAGGGCTCTCCTTCGAGGCAGGTTCAGGAGATAGGGCTCTCTGAGACAGGTTCAGGAGGTGGGGCTCTCCTTCGAGGCAGGTTCAGGAGGTAGGGCTCTCCTTCGAGGCAGGTTCAGGAGGTAGGGCTCTCCTTCGAGGCAGGTTCAGTAGGTAGGGCTCTCCTTCGAGGCAGGTTCAGGAGATAGGGCTCTCTGAGACATGTTCAGGAGGTAGGGCTCTCCTTCGAGGCAGGTTCAGGAGGTAGGGCTCTCCTTCGAGGCAGGTTCAGGAGGTAGGGCTCTCCTTCGAGGCAGGTTCAGGCGGTTGGGCTCTCCTTCGAGGCAGGTTCCGGAGTTAAGGCTCTCCTTCGAGGCAGGTTCAGGAGGTAGGGCTCTCCTTCGAGGCAGGTTCAGGAGATAGGGCTCTCCGAGAAAGGTTCAGGAGATAGGGCTCTCCTTTGTGGGAGGTTCAGGAGGTAGGGATCTCCTTCGCGGGAGGTTCAGGAGGTAGGGATCTCCTTCGAGGCAGGTTCAGGAGGTATGGCTCTCCTTCGAGGCAGGTTCAGGAGATATGGCTCTCCTTCGAGGCAGGTTCAGGACGTAGGGCTCTCCTTCGAGGCAGGTTCAGGAGATAGGGCTCTCCGAGACAGGTTCAGGAGATAGGGCTCTCCTTTGTGGGAGGTTCAGGAGGTAGGGCTCTCCTTCGCGGGAGGTTCAGGAGGTAGGGATCTCCTTCGAGGCAGGTTCAGGAGGTATGGCTCTCCTTCGAGGCAGGTTCAGGAGATATGGCTCTCCTTCGAGGCAGGTTCAGGAGGTAGGGATCTCCTTCGAGGCAGGTTCAGGAGGTAGAGCTCTCCTTTGAGTCAGGATCAGGCGGTAGGGATCTCATTTGAGGCAGGATCAGGAGGTAGAGCTCTCCTTTGAGTCAGGTTCAGGCGGTAGGGATCTCATTTGAGGCAGGTTCAGGAGGTAGGGCTCTCCTTAGCGGGAGGTTCAGGAGGTATGGCTCTACTTCGAGGCAGGTTCAGGAGGTAGGGGTCGTCTTCGAGGCAGGTTGAGGAGGCAGGGCTCACCTTCGAGGCAGGTTCAGGAGGTAAGGCTCTCCTTCGAGGCAGGTTCAGGAGGTAGGGCTCTCCTTCGAGGCAGGTTCAGGAGGTGGGGCTCTCCTTTGTGGGAGGTTCAGGAGGTAGGGCTCTCCTTCGCGGGAGGTTCAGGAGGTATGGCTCTCCTTTGAGGCAGGTTCAGGAGGTAGGGGTCTCCTTCGCGGGAGATTCAGGAGGTATTGCTCTCCTTCGAGGCAGGTTCAGGAGGTAGGGCTCTCCTTCGAAGCAGGTTCAGGAGGTAGGGCTCTCCTTCGAGGCAGGTTCTGGAGATAGGGCTCCCCGGGACAGGTTCAGGAGATAGGGCTCTCCTTTGTGGGAGGTTCAGGAGGTAGGGATCTCCTTCGCGGGAGGTTCAAGAGGTAGGGATCTCCTTCGAGGCAGGTTCAGGAGGTAGGGCTCTCCTTCGAGTCAGGTTCAGGAGATAGGGCTCTCCTTTGTGGGAGGTTCATGAGGTAGGGATCTCCTTCGCAGGAGGTTCAGGAGGTAGGGATCTCCTTCGAGGCAGGTTCAGGAGATAGGGCTCTCCTTCGAGTCAGGTTCAGGAGATAGGGCTCTCCTTTGTGGGAGGTTCAGGAGGTAGGGATCTCCTTCGCGGGAGGTTCAGGAGGTAGGGATCTCCTTCGAGGCAGGTTCAGGAGGTAGGGCTCTCCTTCGAGGCAGGTTCAGGAGATAGGGCTCTCTGAGACAGGTTCAGGAGGTGGGGCTCTCCTTCGAGGCAGGTTCAGGAGGTAGGGCTCTCCTTCGAGGCAGGTTCAGGAGGTAGGGCTCTCCTTCGAGGCAGGTTCAGTAGGTAGGGCTCTCCTTCGAGGCAGGTTCAGGAGATAGGGCTCTCTGAGACATGTTCAGGAGGTAGGGCTCTCCTTCGAGGCAGGTTCAGGAGGTAGGGCTCTCCTTCGAGGCAGGTTCAGGAGGTAGGGCTCTCCTTCGAGGCAGGTTCAGGAGGTTGGGCTCTCCTTCGAGGCAGGTTCCGGAGTTAGGGCTCTCCTTCGAGGCAGGTTCAGGAGGTAAGGCTATCCTTCGAGGCAGGTTCAGGAGATAAGTCTCTCTGAGACAGGTTAAGGAGTTGGGGCTCTCCTTCGAGACACGTTCAGGAGATAGGGCTCTCCTTTGTGGGAGGTTCAAGAGGTAGGGCTCTCCTTCGAGGCAGGTTCAGGAGGTAGGGCTCTCCTTCGCGGGAGGTTCAGGAGGTATGGCTCTCCTTTGAGGCAGGTTCAGGAGGTAGGGGTCTCCTTCGCGGGAGGTACAGGAGGTATGGCTCTCCTTCGAGGCAGGATCAGGAGGTAGGGCTCTCCTTCGAGGCAGGTTCAGGACGTAGGGCTCTCCTTCGAGGCAGGTTCAGGAGATAGGGCTCTCCGAGAAAGGTTCAGGAGATAGGGCTCTCCTTTGTGGGAGGTTCAGGAGGTAGGGATCTCCTTCCCGGGAGGTTCAGGAGGTAGGGATCTCCTTCGAGGCAGGTTCAGGAGGTATGGCTCTCCTTCGAGGCAGGTTCAGGAGATATGGCTCTCCTTCGAGGCAGGTTCAGGAGGTAGGGATCTCCTTCGAGGCAGGTTCAGGAGGTAGAGCTCTCCTTTGAGTCAGGTTCAGGCGGTAGGGATCTCATTTGAGGCAGGTTCAGGAGGTAGGGCTCTCCTTCGCGGGAGGTTCAGGAGGTATGGCTCTGCTTCGAGGCAGGTTCAGGAGGTAGGGGTCTCCTTCGCGGGAGATTCAGGAGGTATGGCTCTCCTTCGAGGCAGGTTCAGGAGGTAGGGCTCTCCTTCGAAGCAGGTTCAGGAGGTAGGGCTCTCCTTCGAGGCAGGTTCTGGAGATAGGGCTACCCGGGACAGGGTCAGGAGATAGGGCTCTCCTTTGTGCGAGGTTCAGGAGATAGGGATCTCCTTCGCAGGAGGTTCAGGAGGTAGGGATCTCCTTCGAGGCAGGTTCAGGAGGTAGGGCTCTCCTTCGAGTCAGGTTCAGGAGATAGGGCTCTCCTTTGTGGGAGGTTCATGAGGTAGGGATCTCCTTCGCAGGAGGTTCAGGAGGTAGGGATCTCCTTCGAGGCAGGTTCAGGAGATAGGGCTCTCCTTCGAGTCAGGTTCAGGAGATAGGGCTCTCCTTTGTGGGAGGTTCAGGAGGTAGGGATCTCCTTCTAGGCAGGTTCAGGAGGTAGGGCTCTCCTTCGAAGCAGGTTCAGGAGGTAGGGCTCTCCTTCGAGGCAGGTTCAGGAGGTAGGGCTCTCCTTCGAGAAAGGTTCAGGAAGTAGGGCTCTCCTTCGAGGCAGGTTCAGGAGGTAGGGCTCTCCTTCGAGGCAGGTTCAGGAGGTAGGGCTCTCCTTCGAGGCAGGTTCAGGAGATAGGGCTCTCTGAGACAGGTTCAAGAGGTGGGGCTCTCCTTCGAGGCAGGTTCAGGAGGTAGGGCTCTCCTTCGAGACAGGTTCAGGAGGTAGGGCTCTCCTTCGAGGCAGGTTCAGGAGGTAGGGCTCTCCTTCGAGGCAGGTTCAGGAGATAGGGCTCTCTGAGACAGGTTCAGGAGGTAGGGCTCTCCTTCGAGGCAGGTTCAGGAGGTAGGGCTCTCCTTCGAGGCAGGTTCAGGAGGTAGGGCTCTCTTTCGAGGCAGGTTCAGGAGGTAGGGCTCTCCTTCGAGGCAGCTTCAGGAGGCAGGGCTCTCCTTCGAGGCAGGTTCAGGAGGTAGGGCTCTCCTTCGAGGCAGGTTCAGGAGATAGGTCTCTCTGAGACAGGTTAAGGAGGTGGGGCTCTCCTTCGAGACAGGTTCAGGAGATAGGGCTCTCCTTTGTGGGAGGTTCAGGAGGTAGGGCTCTCCTTCGAGGCAGGTTCAGGAGGTAGGGCTCTCCTTCGCGGGAGGTTTAGGAGGTATGGCTCTCCTTTGAGGCAGGTTCAGGAGGTAGGGGTCTCCTTCGCGGGAGGTACAGGAGGTATGGCTCTCCTTCGAGGCAGGATCAGGAGGTAGGGCTCTCCTTCGAGGCAGGTTCAGGACGTAGGGCTCTCCTTCGAGGCAGGTTCAGGAGATAGGGCTCTCCGAGACAGGTTCAGGAGATAGGGCTCTCCTTTGTGGGAGGTTCAGGAGGTAGGGATCTCCTTCGCGGGAGGTTCAGGAGGTAGGGATCTCCTTCGAGGCAGGTTCAGGAGGTATGGCTCTCCTTCGAGGCAGGTTCAGGAGATATGGCTCTCCTTCGAGGCAGGTTCAGGAGGTAGAGCTCTCCTTTGAGTCAGGATCAGGCGGTAGGGATCTCATTTGAGGCAGGTTCAGGAGGTAGAGCTCTCCTTTGAGTCAGGTTCAGGCGGTAGGGATCTCATTTGAGGCAGGTTCAGGAGGTAGGGCTCTCCTTCGCGGGAGGTTCAGGAGGTATGGCTCTACTTCGAGGCAGGTTCAGGAGGTAGGGCTCTCCTTCGAGGCAGGTTCAGTAGGTAGGGCTCTCCTTCGAGGCAGGTTCAGGAGATAGGGCTCTCTGAGACATGTTCAGGAGGTAGGGCTCTCCTTCGAGGCAGGTTCCCGAGGTAGGGCTCTCCTTCGAGGCAGGTTCAGGAGGTAGGGCTCTCCTTCGAGGCAGGTTCAGGAGGTTGGGCTCTCCTTCGAGGCAGGTTCCGGAGTTAGGGCTCTCCTTCGAGGCAGGTTCAGGAGGTAGGGCTCTCCTTCGAGGCAGGTTCAGGAGATAAGTCTCTCTGAGACAGGTTAAGGAGGTGGGGCTCTCCTTCGAGACAGGTTCAGGAGATAGGGCTCTCCTTTGTGGGAGGTTCAGGAGGTAGGGCTCTCCTTCGAGGCAGGTTCAGGAGGTAGGGCTCTCCTTCGCGGGAGGTTCAGGAGGTATGGCTCTCCTTTGAGGCAGGTTCAGGAGGTAGGGGTCTCCTTCGAGGCAGGTTCAGGAGGTTGGGCTCTCCTTCGAGGCAGGTTCCGGAGTTAGGGCTCTCCTTCGAGGCAGGTTCAGGAGGTAGGGCTCTCCTTCGAGGCAGGTTCAGGAGATAAGTCTCTCTGAGACAGGTTAAGGAGGTGGGGCTCTCCTTCGAGACAGGTTCAGGAGATAGGGCTCTCCTTTGTGGGAGGTTCAGGAGGTAGGGCTCTCCTTCGAGGCAGGTTCAGGAGGTAGGGCTCTCCTTCGCGGGAGGTTCAGGAGGTATGGCTCTCCTTTGAGGCAGGTTCAGGAGGTAGGGGTCTCCTTCGAGGCAGGTTCAGGACGTAGGGCTCTCCTTCGAGGCAGGTTCAGGAGATAGGGCTCTCCGAGACAGGTTCAGGAGATAGGGCTCTCCTTTGTGGGAGGTTCAGGAGGTAGAGCTCTCCTTTGAGTCAGGATCAGGCGGTAGGGATCTCATTTGAGGCAGGTTCAGGACGTAGGGCTCTCCTTCGAGGCAGGTTCAGGAGATAGGGCTCTCCGAGACAGGTTCAGGAGATAGGGCTCTCCTTTGTGGGAGGTTCAGGAGGTAGAGCTCTCCTTTGAGTCAGGATCAGGCGGTAGGGATCTCATTTGAGGCAGGTTCAGGAGGTAGAGCTCTCCTTTGAGTCAGGTTTGGGCGGTAGGGATCTCATTTGAGGCAGGTTCAGGAGGTAGGGCTCTCCTTCGCGGGAGGTTCAGGAGGTATGGCTCTACTTCGAGGCAGGTTCAGGAGGTAGGGCTCGTCTTCGAGGCAGGTTGAGGAGGCAGGGCTCACCTTCGAGGCAGGTTCAGGAGGTAAGGCTCTCCTTCGAGGCAGGTTCAGGAGGTAGGGCTCTCCTTCGAGGCAGGTTCAGGAGGTGGGGCTCTCCTTTGTGGGAGGTTCAGGAGGTATGGCTCTCCTTTGAGGCAGGTTCAGGAGGTAGGGTTCTCCTTCGCGGGAGATTCAGGAGGAATGGCTCTCCTTCGAGGCAGGTTCAGGTGGTAGGGCTCTCCTTTGAGGCAGGTTCAGGAGGTAGGGCTCTCCTTCGAGGCAGGTTCTGGAGATAGGGCTCCCCGGGACAGGTTCAGGAGATAGGGCTCTCCTTTGTGGGAGGTTCAGGAGGTAGGGATCTCCTTCGCGGGAGGTTCAGGAGGTAGGGATCTCCTTCGAGGCAGGTTCAGGAGGTAGGGCTCTCCTTCGAGTCAGGTTCAGGAGATAGGGCTCTCCTTTGTGGGAGGTTCAGGAGGTAGGGATCTCCTTCGCAGGAGGTTCAGGAGGTAGGGATCTCCTTCGAGGCAGGTTCAGGAGATAGGGCTCTCCGAGACAGGTTCAGGAGATAGGGCTCTCCTTTGTGGGAGGTTCAGGAGGTAGAGCTCTCCTTTGAGTCAGGATCAGGCGGTAGGGATCTCATTTGAGGCAGGTTCAGGAGGTAGAGCTCTCCTTTGAGTCAGGTTTGGGCGGTAGGGATCTCATTTGAGGCAGGTTCAGGAGGTAGGGCTCTCCTTCGCGGGAGGTTCAGGAGGTATGGCTCTACTTCGAGGCAGGTTCAGGAGGTAGGGCTCGTCTTCGAGGCAGGTTGAGGAGGCAGGGCTCACCTTCGAGGCAGGTTCAGGAGGTAAGGCTCTCCTTCGAGGCAGGTTCAGGAGGTAGGGCTCTCCTTCGAGGCAGGTTCAGGAGGTGGGGCTCTCATTTGTGGGAGGTTCAGGAGGTATGGCTCTCCTTTGAGGCAGGTTCAGGAGGTAGGGTTCTCCTTCGCGGGAGATTCAGGAGGAATGGCTCTCCTTCGAGGCAGGTTCAGGTGGTAGGGCTCTCCTTCGAGGCAGGTTCTGGAGATAGGGCTCCCCGGGACAGGTTCAGGAGATAGGGCTCTCCTTTGTGGGAGGTTCAGGAGGTAGGGATCTCCTTCGCGGGAGGTTCAGGAGGTAGGGATCTCCTTCGAGGCAGGTTCAGGAGGTAGGGCTCTCCTTCGAGTCAGGTTCAGGAGATAGGGCTCTCCTTTGTGGGAGGTTCAGGAGGTAGGGATCTCCTTCGCAGGAGGTTCAGGAGGTAGGGATCTCCTTCGAGGCAGGTTCAGGAGATAGGGCTCTCCTTCGAGTCAGGTTCAGGAGATAGGGCTCTCCTTTGTGGGAGGTTCAGGAGGTAGGGATCTCCTTCGCGGGAGGTTCAGGAGGTAGGGATCTCCTTCGAGGCAGGTTCAGGAGGTAGGGCTCTCCTTCGAGGCAGGTTCAGGAGATAGGGCTCTCTGAGACAGGTTCAGGAGGTGGGGCTCTCCTTCGAGGCAGGTTCAGGAGGTAGGGCTCTCCTTCGAGGCAGGTTCAGGCGGTAGGGCTCTCCTTCGAGGCAGGTTCAGTAGGTAGGGCTCTCCTTCGAGGCAGGTTCAGGAGATAGGGCTCTCTGAGACAGGTTCAGGAGGTAGGGCTCTCCTTCGAGGCAGGTTCAGGAGGTAGGGCTCTCCTTCGAGGCAGGTTCAGGAGGTAGGGCTCTCCTTCGAGGCAGGATCAGGAGGTAGGGCTCTCCTTCTAGGCAGGTTCCGGAGGTAGGGCTCTCCTTCGAGGCAGGTTCAGGAGGTAGGGCTCTCCTTCGAGGCAGGTTCAGGAGATAGGTCTCTCTGAGACAGGTTCAGGAAGTGGGGCTCTCCTTCGAGACAGGTTCAGGAGATAGGGCTCTCCTTTGTGGGAGGTTCAGGAGGTATGGCTCTCCTTCGAGGCAGGTTCAGGAGGTAGGGCTCTCCTTCGCGGGAGGTTCAGGAGGTATGGCTCTCCTTTGAGGCAGGTTCAGGAGGTAGGGGTCTCCTTCGCGGGAGGTACAGGAGGTATGGCTCTCCTTCGAGGCAGGATCAGGAGGTAGGGCTCTCCTTCGAGGCAGGTTCAGGAGGGTCGGCTCTCCTTCGAGGCATGTTCAGGAGATAGGGCTCTTCGAGACAGGTTCAGGAGATAGGGCTCTCCTTTGTGGGAGGTTCAGGAGGTAGGGATCTCCTTCGCGGGAGGTTCAGGAGGTAGGGATTTCCTTCGAGGCAGGTTCAGGAGGTAGGGCTCTCCTTCGAGTCAGGTTCAGTAGGTAGGGATCTCCTCCGAGACAGGTTCAGGAGGTATGGCTCTCCTTCGAGGCAGGTTCAGGAGGTAGGGATCTCCTTCGAGGCAGGTTCAGGAGGTAGAGCTTTCCTTCGAGTCAGGTTCAGGAGGTAGGGATCTCATTTGAGGCAGGTTCAGGAGGTAGGCTCTCCTTAGAGGCAGGTTCAGGAGGTAGGGCTCTCCTTCGCGGGAGGTTCAGGAGGTATGGCTCTACTTCGAGGCAGGTTCAGGAGGTAGGGCTCGTCTTCGAGGCAGGTTCAGGAGGCAGGGCTCACCTTCAAGGCAGGTTCAGGAGGTAGGGCTCTCCTTCGAGGCAGGTTCAGGAGGTAGGGCTCTCCTTCGAGGCAGGTTCAGGAGGTGGGGCTCTCCTTTGTGGGAGGTGCAGGAGATAGGGCTCTCCTTCGCGGGAGGTTCAGGAGGTATGGCTCTCCTTTGAGGCAGGTTCAGGAGGTAGGGGTCTCCTTCGCGGGAGATTCAGGAGGTATGGCTCTCCTTCGAGGCAGGTTCAGGAGGTAGGGCTCTCCTTCGAGGCAGGTTCAGGAGGTAGGGATCTCCTTCGAGGCAGGTTCTGGAGATAGGGCTCCCCGAGACAGGTTCAGGAGATGGTGCTCTCCTTTCTGGGAGGTTCAGGAGGTAGGGATCTCCTTCGCGGGAGGTTCAGGAGGTAGGGATCTCCTTCGAGGCAGGTTCAGGAGGTAGGGCTCTCCTTTGAGTCAGGTTCAGGAGGTAGGGATCTCCTTCGAGGCAGGTTCAGGAGGTATGGCTCTCCTTCGAGTCAGGTTCAGGAGGTAGGGATCTCCTTCAAGGCAGGTTCAGGAGGTAGGGCTCTCCTTCGAGGCAGGTTCAGGAGGTAGGGCTCTCCTTCGAGGCAGGTTCAGGAGATAGGGCCTCCCCGAGACAGGTTCAGGAGGTAGGGATCTCCTTTGCGGGAGGTTCAGGATGTAGGGATCTCCTTCGAGGCAGGTTCAGGAGGTAGGGCTCTCCTTCGAGTCAGGTTCAGAAGGTAGGGATCTCCTTCGAGGCAGGTTCAGGAGGTATGGCTCTCCTTCGAGGCAGGTTCAGGAGGTAGGGATCTCCTTCGAGGCAGGTTCAGGAGGTAGGGCTCTCCTTTGAGGCAGAAGCAAGCTATACCCCAGTGCCAGGAGTTCTCTTAGATCCTGCGTGCTTCTGCATAATATTATCGAATAGATTCCAAGAGTTTGACCAGTAAATTCTCTTTATTCCCCTCATTCACATTGTTGCATTACTCTTCACCTCCCGTTATCGTTCCTTTTTTTTTTTCTCTCTCTCTCTCTCTCTCTCTTCTCTCTCATCCCTCTCTCTCTCTCTCTCTCTCTCTCTCCTCTCTCTCTCTCTCTCTCTCTCTTCTCTCTCTCTCTCTCTCTCTCTCTCTCTCTCTCTCTCTCTTTCTCTCTCTCTTTCTCTCTCTTTCTCTCTCTTTCTTTCTCTCTCTCTTTCTTCCTCTCTCTTTCTCTTTCTCTTTCTCTTTCCCTCCCACTCACACTTTAACGTGTTAATTTTCCTCATCTTGATTCCTCTTGCTGTAGCGGTAATAGGCTCTCTTTATGTGGCCTAGCTGCACAATAGGCTTTCTGTATTGGCCAACTGTTTGTATGCTGGCTGGCTGGGTGGCTGGCTAGATGGGTGGCTGTGTGGGTGGGTGGTTGTGTGGGTGGCTGGCTGGTTGTGTGGCTGGCTGTGTCTGGCTGTGTTGTTGGCTGGTTGTGTGGCTGGCTGGCTGCGCGGCTGGGTGGCTGGCTGTGTGGCTGGCAGGCTGTGTGGCTGGCTGGGTGGGTGGCTGGCAGGCTGGCTGTCTGGGTGGGTGGTTGGCGGGCTGGCTGACTGTCTGGGTGGCTGGCGAGCTGGCTGACTGGCTGGATGGCTGGCTGGCGAGCTGGGTGGCTGGCTGGCTGGCTGGGTGAGCATTTCTTATGGACACAGAATTACTATTCTCGCTGTGGGGAATCAAATCAATTAAAACAGGTCCACCCTCCTATTCTAGAAAATATCAATAGATTGATGTTTCACCCTTTTGCTTTCAGTCTGTCAGCGCTACAATTCTGCCTGTTGTTTGAGGCTCCTTCACTGCGTGGAGAATGCATGGCTGTGTGATTGATTAAGTCTTCTTGAGAGATGATGATAAGAGCCATTACAAGGTGTGGGATTGATTTCTTTTTGATTTGAGGTTAAGTTACATGGAGAGGTCTGAGTACTTAAAAAATAGAATCAATTCAAAACAAAAGTCAAACTCTGGTGCTAAATTACATTAATTTAAGCAATTATCAGTCAATAACCACATCGTAGGCTGCGTTTACGGAGGCAGCCTAATTCCTATCTTATTTCCACTAATTGGTCTTTTGACCAATCACATCAGATATTTTTCATAGCTGATCTGATTGGTCAAAAGATCAATTAGTGAATTAAAGATCAGAATTGGGCTGTCTAAACCGAGCCATAAACTGAGACAGCTGACAATTAGCAGTCAATAATAATAGTGTTTCAAGCTGCTGATTGCCTTTGTACCTGATGGGGACTGTCTCTAATTGTCATTCAGATGGTACTGTAGGAGGCTGTGCAAATACTAAATAATGCTACTCTGTCTCTATCTCTGTCTCTGTGACTGTCTATATCTCACTCACTGTGACTGTCTCTATCTCTGTCTCTGTGACTGTCTATATCTCACTCACTGTGACTGTCTCCATCAATTCAATTCAATTCAAAGGGCTTTATTGTCATGGAAAACATATGGTTACATTGCCAAAGCTTGTGAAATAGATAATTAACAAAAGTGAAATAAACAATAAAAAATGAACAGTAAACATTACACACCAGTACAAAGTTCCAAAGGAATAGAGACATTTAAAACGTCATATTATGTATATATACAGTGTTGTAACGATGTGCAAATAGTTCAAGTACAAAAGGGAAAATAAATAAACATAAATATGGGTTGTATTTACAGTGGTGTTTGTTCTTCACTGGTTGCCCTTTCCTTGTGGCAACAGGTCACAAATTTTGCTGCTGTGATGGCACTTTGGTATTTCACACAATAGATATGCGAGTTTATCAAAATTGTATTTGTTTTCGAATTCTTTGTGGATCTGTGTAATCTGAGGGAAATATGTGTCTCTAATATGTTCATACATTTGGCAGGAGGTTAGAAAGTGCAATTCAGTTTCCACCTGATTTTGTGGGCAGTGTGCACATAGCCTGTCTTCTCTTGAGAGCCAGGTTTCCATACGGCGGCCTTTCTCAATAGCAAGGCTATGCTCACTGAGTCTGTACATAGTCAAAGCTTTCCTTAATTTTGGGTCAGTCACAGTGGTCAGGTATTCTGCCACTGTGTACTCTGTTTAGGGCCAACTAGAATTCCAGTTTGTTCTCTTTAATTGTTAATTCTTTCCGTTCTGTTTTTCTCATGATTTGGTTGGGTCTAATTATGTTGCTGTCCTGGGGCTCTATTTGTGTTTGTAAACAATCCCAGGACCAGCTTGCTTAGGGGACTCTTCTCCAGGTTCATCTCTCTGTAGGCAATGGCTTTGTTATGGAAGGTTTGGGAATCGCTTCCTTTTAGGTTGTTGTAGAATTTAACAACTCTTTTCTGGATTTTGATAATTAGCGGGTATCGCCCTAATTCTGCTCTGCATGCGTTATTTGGCGTTTTACGTTTTATGTTGAATCTCTCAGTGTGACTGTCTCAATGTCTCTGTCTATCTACATCTTTGTGACTGTCACTATCTCTCTCTCTCTCTCTCTCTCTCTCTCAATTCAATTCAATTCAATTCAAGGGGCTTTATTGGCATGGGAAACATGTGTTAACATTGCCAAAGCAAGTGAGGTAGATAATATACAAAAGTCAAATAAACAATAAAAATGAACAGTAAACATTACATCTCTCTCTCTCTCTCTCCTTGACTGTCTCTCTCTCTCTCTCTGTGACTGTCTATGTCATTATCTCTGTGACTGTATATATACTGTATACTGTATACTGTTTGACTGTCCCTATATCTTTGACTGTCTCTATCTCTGTGTGACTGTCTCTATCTCTTTCTCTATTTCTGTGTGAATGTCTCTCTCTGTCTCTGTGACTGACTCTCTCTCTCTCTGTCTATCTTTGTCTCTGTGACTGTCACTCTCTTTCTTTCTCTGTGTTACTGTCTTTATCTCTGTCTCTGTGACTGTCTCTTCATATGTCTCTATGACTGTCTCTCTCTCTCTCTCTCTCTCTCTCTCTCTCTCTCTCTCTCTCTCTCTCTCTCTCTCTCTCTCTCTCTCTCTCTCTCTCTCTCTCTCTCTCTCTCTCTCTCTCTTTCTGACCTGCTCTATCTTTCTCTCTCTCTGTGATTATCTGTGACTGTCTCTGTTGCTATCTCTGTGACTGGCTCAATCTCTGTGACTATCTCTGTCTCTGTGACTGTCTATCGCTGTGACTCTCACTATCTCTCTCACTGTGACTGTCTTTATTGCTCTCACTGTGACTGTCACTGTGACTTTCTATCTTGCTCTTTGTTACTGTCTCTCTCTCTCACTGTGACTGTCTCTTTCTCTGTGACTGTCTCTATGTCTCTCTCACTGTGACTGTCTCTATATCTGTCATTGTGACTGTCTCTTTAGCTCTCTTTGTGACTGTCTCTATCTCTGTCTCTGTGACTGTCTCTATTTCTGTGAATCTCTCTATGTGACTGTTTCTATCTCTGTCTCTCTGCGACTGTCTATCTCTCTCTTTGACTGTCTCTCTATCTTTCTCTGTGACTCTCTATCTATATCTGTGACCGTCTCTATCCCTGTCTATGTGACTGTTTCTATATCTCTCTCTGTGACTGTCTCTTTCTCTGTGACTGTCTCTATGTCTCTCTCACTGTGACTGTCTCTATATCTGTCATTGTGACTGTCTCTTTAGCTCTCTCTGTGACTGTCTCTATCTCTCTGACTGTCTCTATTTCTGTGAATCTCTCTATGTGACTGTTTCTATCTCTGTCTCTCTGCGACTGTCTATCTCTCTCTTTGACTGTCTCTCTATCTTTCTCTGTGACTGTCTATCTATCTATATCTGTGACCGTCTCTATCTCTGTCTATGTGACTGTTTCTATATCTCTCTCTGTGACTGTCTCTATATCTCTCTCTCCTTTTCCCTCTCTACCTAAAGTTCCTGTATCCAACCGCCGCTGTCAGGTATGCTTGACGGCCATCTTGGTAGAAGCATTATGGGCTAGTCTACTGACTAAAGTGTATGAATTCTCCTAAACATCTGTTTCTTCCCTCCAGCCTTCAGCCCATGGGAGGATCTCCCCTAACAAGGCTCTCCAGAACGGCAGCCCATCCAAATGCCATCGCTTCATGAAGATCAAGAATGTGGAGACTGGAGTCACGTACAATGACACTCTACACCACAGCTCAAGTAAGGTACAGAACGGACTTTATTTCTCGTCTGCAGACAGTGGCTTCTTCTCATCAATCAATCAGTCAATGAGTTAATCATTAACCAATTAGCCAATCAATTAATCCGTCAAGGGACTGTGTGGTTTCTCATCTGTACAACAGTGGCTTCCTCTCATCAATCAATTGATTAGTCAATTAGCTAATCAATCAAACAATTCATTTAATGAAATTAGTGTGTACTTATCTAGCCCTTTTCTTACAAATACAGCAGATAATATATCTTTATTTATAATAATATATATTTTTTAGGAACTCCGTCAGTCTCAACTTACTGTTGAGAGTTAGAAAATTAGAATACACAAGGTGCAATTTCGAAATTTAGTTTAGTCAAATTTAGTCACTCAATTAGCCCATATCAGCAGTCCCTCAATTAGCCCATATCAGCAGGTTTTAGATTGGTAAGTTAGTCGAGCCAGCTATCTAAACTTGTAGTAATCATGGTTGAATTATCAACTGTGGGGGCCCCCATTCATTTTGTTAGTCACTCTCACTCAGATATAATCTTAAAAACTGTAAACATTTCTCTCCAGCATATGGCAAAATGTAACTTAGGGCCCCCAAAAGGCTGGGGCCGGCTCTGACTGCATGTGTGGGTACGGATGTGGGTACAGGATGTGGGTATGGATGTGGGGATGCATACCAGCAAGCCACTGTGGCCCCTCATGATGAGTTGCCCATCTTAAGCATTTAGCCATCTGCACAGATAGCTCTGCAGCCGTCGCCTTGGTCTTTTAACATGAGCCCAGCTAATTATTTCAGCGACTTATCGGACGACAGCCTGCTATGCATCCCAATGAATGTGCCTCGCCTCTAATAGCACATCTTCAGATGTATAAAAAATCACAGAATGATGTTTTTCTCAGTCATATAAAGGACAGCTGCGTGGCATGAATGCCCAGAGCTTTATGTCGAGCAGATGTATTGAGGCAAGAGTGAATCCTTTGTTTTATTTTTAACACTGTTCATCATCACCCTTTTTTCCTTTCTCTCTTCCCCTCTCTCTTTCTTCCTCTTTCCATCTCTCTCTCTCTCTCTCTCTCTCTCTCTCTCTCTCTCTCTCTCTCTCTCTCTCTCTCTCTCTCTCTCTCTCTGTCTCTCCCTCTGTCTATCTCTCCCTGTCTCTGTCTCTCGCTGTCTCTCTCTCTGTCTGTCTCTCTCTCTCTCTGTCTGTCTGTCTGTCTGTCTCTCTCTCTCTCTCTCTCTCTCTCTCTCTCTCTCTCTCTCTCTCTCTGTCTCTGTCTCTCCCGCTGCTATCTCCCTGTGTCTGTCTCTCTCTGTCTGCTCTCTCTGTCTCTCTCTGTCTCTCTCTCTCTCGCTCTCTCTCTCTGTCTCTCTCTCTGTCTCTCTCTCTCTCTCTCTCCTCCTCTCTCTCTCTCTCTCTCTCCTCTCTCTCTCTCTCTCTCTCTCTCTCTATCTCTCTCTCTCTCTCTCTCTCTCTCTCTCTCTTCCTCTCTCTCTCTCTCCCTCTCTTTCTCTCTCCATACATACAGTGATCTCCAAAAAACTATTGGACCGCATTTGTTGTTGTTTGGACTCCAGCACTTTGGATTTGAAATGATACAATTACAATGACGTTTTAATTTAATCGTTAAGAAATTACAGCACTTTTGGTACATAGTCCCCCTTTTTAATAGACCAAAAGTAATGGGACAAATTCACTTATATGTGTGTTGACGTTATGTTTCAGATTATTTTATGCCCAATAGAAATTATTTTTCTTAACACTTCTACATTAATGTGGATGCTACCATGATTACGGATATTCCTGAATGAAACGTGAATAATGATTAGTGAGAAAGTTACAGATGCACAAATGCATCCGACAAATTTGAAAAGTCAAAACTACTTGAATATACATATAAGTGAATTTGTTCAAATACTTTTGGTCCCCTAAAATGGGGGGAATATGTACCAATAGTGGTGTAATTTCTGAACGGTTCACTCGATGGATGAATACACCCTCAAATGAAAATGGACAGTCTACACTTTAAATTGATAGTTATTGTATCATTTCAAATCCAAAGTGCTGGAGTACTGAGCCAAAACAGCACAAAATGTGTCACTGTCCCAATACTTTAGGCGCTCACTGTATCTTCGGAAAGCATTGACCCATTGACTTTTAAACATTTTGTTAGACTTATTCTAAAATGTATTTAATCTTTTTAACTCTCAGATATCTTAACACAATACACGATAATGACAAAGCAAAAACATGTTTTTAGAAATGTAATCTAATTTATTTTAAAAATAAAATAATAATATTACATTTACATAAGTATTCAGACCCTTTACTCAGTAATTTGTTGAAGCACCTTTGGTAGCGATTACAGCATTGAGTCTGCTTGGGTATGATGCTAAGCTTGGCACACCTGTATTTGGGGAGTTTCTCCCATTCTTCTCTGCAGATCCTCTCAAGCTCTGTCAGGTTGGATGGGCTCTGGCTGAGCCACTCAAGGACATTCAGAGACTTGTCCCAAAGCCACTCCTGCGTTGTCTTGACTGTGTGCTTAGGGTCGTTGTCCTGTTGGAAGGTGAACCTTCGCCCCAGTCTGAGGTCCTGAGCGCTCTGGAGCAGGTTTTCATCAAGGATCTCTCTGTACTTTGCTCCGTTCATCTTTCCATCAATCCAGTGTCCCAGTCCCTGCTGCTGAAAAACATCCCCACAGCACTCCAAGTGGCCTGTCATGTGCCTTTTACTGAGGAGTAGCTTCTGGCTGGCCACTCTACCATGAAGGCCTGATTGGTGGAGTGCTGCAGAGATTGTTGTCCTTATGGAAGGTTGTCCCATCTCCACAGAGGAACTCTGGAGCTCTGTCAAAGTGACCATTGGGTCCTTGGTCACCTCCCTGATCAAGGCCCTTCTCCCCGATTGCTCAGTTTGGCCGGGCGGCCAGCTCTAGGAAGAGTCTTGGTGGTTCAAAACTTCTTCCATTTAAGAATGATAGAGGCCTCTGTGTTTTTGGGGACCTTTAATGCTGCAGAAATGTTTTGGTACCCTTCCCCAGATCTGTGCCTCGACACAATCCTGTCTCGGAGCTCTACGGACAATTCCTTCGACCTCATGACTCGTTTTTTTCTCTGATATGCGCTGTCAACTGTGGGGACTTATATAGACAGGTTTATGCCTTTCCAAATAATGTCCAATCAATTGAATTTACGACAGGTGGACTCCAGTCAAGTTGCCGAAACATCTCAAGGATTATCAATGGAAACA
Organism: Salvelinus fontinalis; assembly: GCF_029448725.1. NCBI lineage: Eukaryota > Metazoa > Chordata > Actinopteri > Salmoniformes > Salmonidae > Salvelinus > Salvelinus fontinalis. Next base: position 36,860,323 of record NC_074692.1, read on the forward strand.
GAATTTCATCTAAGCTCAATTTTGTGTCTCATAGCAATTGTAAAAACCGGGGGTATTGTGTGTAGATTAATGAGGATTTTTTTTTTTTAATCCATTTCAGAATAAAGCTGTAACGTAACAAAATGTGGATAAAGGGAAGGGATACTTTCCGAATGACTGTATATACACGATATATACAAAAGTATGTGGACACCCCGTCAAATTAATGGATTCGGCTATTTCAGCGACACCCGTTACTGATAGTTGTATAAAATTGATCACATAGCCATGCAATCTCTATAGTCAAACTTTGGTACTAGAATGGACTTACTGAAGAGCTCAGTGACTTTCAACGTGGCATATTCATAGGATGCCACCTTTCCAACAAGTCAGTTTGTCAAATTTCTGCCCTGCTAGCGCTGCCCCGGTTAACGGTGTCAAAGTGCGGCTATTATGAAGTGGAAACGTCTAAAAAGCTCAGCCGTGAAATTGTAGGCCACACAAGCTCACAGAACCGAACCGCCGAGTGCTGAAGGGCGTAGTGCGTGAAAATGGTTTGTCCTCGGTTGCAACACTCACTACCGAGTTCCAAACTGCCTCTGGAAGCAACGTCAGCACAAGAACTGTTTGTTAGGAGCTTCATAAAATGGGTTTCCAAGGCCGAGCAGACGCACACAAGCCTAAGATCACCATGGCAATGCCAAGCATCGGCTAGAGTGGTGTAAAGCTCGGCGCCATTGGACTCTGGAACAGTGGAAACACTTTGTCTGGAGTGATAAATCACGCTTCACCATCTGGTAGTCCGACAGACGAATCTGGGCTTTGTGGATGCCAGCAGAACGCTACCTGCCCCGATGCATAGTACCAACTGAAACGTTTGGTGGAAGAGGAATAATGGTCTGTTTTGGAATGAGATGTTTGACGAGCAGGTGTCCACATACTTTTGGTCATGTAGTTTGTGTGTATATCCTTTTCCTCTGTCTCTGTCTCTCTCTCGCTCTCTCTCTCTCTCTTTCTCTGTCCCACTGCGTCCCTCTCTATCTCCCTCTCCCTCTCACTCTTTCTTATCTCCCCTCGTCACTCTCAGCGGCTGTTTTTGTACGTCTTGTTTACTTCTGTGACTTAAGCGAGCGTCACGCTGAGGATGAGGTTGTTTGAGTACGGGAAGAGGGGGGAAGAGGGGGGGAAGAGTTTTTTAGGGCAAGGCCTGAGTGGCTGGACAGAGTGATTGGGTGTGTGGTTCATCCAACATGACTAGACTGCCCATTTTAGCGGAAGCGCTGTTGAGTTACTGTTACATTTCCGCTCCGTGTTCGTGCTCGGCCAAACATTTTCTGCCTTTTTCTTTCTCTCTGTCTAATTTGGAGAATGCATAGATGCAGTAAAGAGTTCAATAGAACGCTGGCTGTGGGGGATAGAAGAAAGACTCTGGATTGGCACACGTTCAACACATTTGTTATAACAAAGTGGATATTTGTCAAATCCTTCATGATTGATGTATTGTAACAGGTCTACCATGTGGTTACTAAAATCCTATTTGGATATAGTTAGTTGGCTGTTTTCGCTGCATTACATTTAGAAATGTTTCCTTTTCATTGTTTAGAGGAAGTGACTGCTAAAGAATGTTCAGACACTAAATAAAGAATTCCTTTAGTGTCTCTCTCTCTGTAAAACAGAAATGTCACGGCTTGAGCGATGGCTCCCCTGGGGCTTCCTTTCTCTAGCTTATAATAAATCCCCAAGCTCTCTCTCTCTCTCTCTCTCTCTCTCTCTCTCTCTCTCTCTCTCCCTCCCTCTCTCTCTCTCTCTCTCTCTCTCTCTCTCTCTCTCTCTCTCTCTCTCTCTCTCTCTCTCTCTCTCTCTCTCTCTCTCTCTCTCTCTCTCTCTCTCTCTCTCTCTCTCTCTCTCTCTCTCTCTCTCTCTCTCTCTCTCTAAGGCTGCCACTATGACTCAATGAATAATTCAGTCATTAGCAGTCATTCTGGACATATCTGTTGAAAGGGGCAATCTGCAGTTCAAGCAATAACAAAGAGCTGAGGGATGGGGCTGGAAAAATGTAACCACTCTCAAATTCATAGACAGAACCATGGATGTAAGGACTGACTATCCATGATATCAAGAGAGAGAGAGAGATAGAGAGAGAGAGAGAGAAAGAGAGAATGCACCTGTGATCAGAAAGTCCCCTGTGCTGTGTGATCAGAAGTCCCCTGGGGGCTGTGCTGTGTGATCAGAACTGTGATTACTATAGATGGAAGCCATGTGATTCCTCAATGGCTTTTGTTCTACAAGGAAATTACATGTGATCAGAGCCTTGTGTGATGCGATGCCATCCACGTTGCCTTTCAGTTGCCGATCTGCACTGAGCGTGTGTGTTTCGGGTCTATCATGACACCAAGTCAGGGGAGCCGCAAGCCAGATGAGTCTCGGACCAAGGAAGAGCTGCTGCCGCTGGCTACTGACTTCATAGACCAGTACTACACCTCCATCAAAAGGCAGGAGAGCTGCACTAACACTGACCTTATACTTCAGATATTTACATACCTTTGGATGTACTTGCCTGCATCCCTCATTGCCAGCATCCCCACCAGTAGTACAAATGTCATTTGTTTGTCCTCATATATACATATGATGTAAATAGTACTCTAAATATGTGTTACTTTAAAGTACCTCTTTCTCTGTGACACTCATACCTGGGTGCACACAATGTTTTTTTTTTAATAACAAATAAAATGTATTTTATTGAGGGAACGGTTTGGAAACGGCTCATAATAATGTCCGGAACGGAGCCAATGGAATGGCATCAAAAACCTGGAAACCATGGAAACCATGTGTTTAATGTATTTGATACCATTCTACTGATTCCGCTCCAGTCGTTACCACGAGCCAGTTCTCCCCAATGAAGGTGCCACCAGCCTCCTGTGGCTCACACATACCTCTACATATACATTCCTATGCATTCAGGAAGAGCACAGCCTCCATAGAATTAATTTCACAATAATAATGTATAGCTCTTTTTACTTGCACACAATATACTATAGCTTGGTCACTCCAGCCCCAGGGGTTCACCGCCCTGCAGCGCCCCAACCCAACACACCCCCACGCTTCAGGAACTTTGTGAAACATTCTTTACTGGCTTCGGGTGTACTAGGCCAGGGCCAGAATGACAATCCACAGGACGGTGGACCCCTGGAGAATGTTTTTGATGGAAAACGTACTCTAATGCAATTGTTCTGACATGACCCTTGTGTTACCCCTGGCTCTGTCCTCCTGCCTGTGTATACTGTAACAGGTTTGGCTCGAAGGCCCACCTTGACCGGCTGGAGGAGGCGATGAAGGAGATAGAGGGTTCTGGAACATACCAGCTGAAGGACACAGAGCTGATCTACGGAGCCAAGCACGCCTGGAGGAACGCTTCCCGCTGTGTAGGACGCATCCAGTGGTCCAAACTACAGGTCAGTAACAATACTGTAAGCGGTATATATATATATATATATATATATATATATATATATATATATATATATATATATATATATATATATATATATATATATATATATATATATATATATATATTTATATTCCGTACTCTGACATTGCTCCATTTCTTTATTATTATTATTATTATTTAAATGTGTGTGTATTGTTTTGTATTGTAAGGTATACTGCAGTTAGAGCTAGGAACATTTCGCTACACCTGCGATAACATCTGCAAAATATGTGCACAAGACCAATACAATTCGATTTGATTTTGTCCAAACTACAGATCAGAAACTCAATGCTCAATGTTAAAATCCAATCTACCTAAGCCAATATGCCACCAGTTATGAAGAAACGTCTAAAATCAACTGGAATGGAGGTACATAACACTCTCCCCGCCTCTCGTCATGATCTGTGTAATATGTCAATACATGTGACTAATTTGCACCTATCGGGTAAAGCACTGAACAGAAGGAAAGGTCAACTTTGAAAAATAAATAAATGCATTGCAGAGTGATGTATTCCACCATTTAATATTGGCTTTTATGTCTATATACACCCTAATGGAGGCAGGGCAGACATCCCCAATGTTAGGAGTAAAACTATCAAATATAGGCTGAGGATGAAAGAAGTGATATCTAAGGTGAAACAAATCACACTGTAATGGAAAATAGAGTGATGCCGCTTTCATTTATTTGCCTGACCATATAGCGTTAATAAGAAATGACAACATGCTTTTGCTGAGGTCCTTGGATTCTTAAATATGTGTTGAATTTGAGTTGTTTTATGAGTGGTGACGTGACGAAGAACTTCAGGATGAAAGATTGCACTCAATAAAACTGTGGTAGCGTTCAAAATGTTTGAGTAACATTCTTTGAATAAATGTTTTTATAACAGGTATTCGATGCCAGGGACTGCACAACGGCTCACGGAATGTACAATTACATCTGCAACCACATCAAGTATGCCACTAACAAAGGAAACCTGAGGTGAGTTGGTAGTGCAAATTTAGACAAATAAAAAAGAGCTAGCTAACTAAAAGAAAGCCAACCTGTTCCTTTAAAAATTGCAGTTCATTTTCTCAAATCATGTTTGTTTGTTTCCCTGTCCCTTTTCTCAGTGTTGTCTTTCTGTCTCTTTTCTGTCTACTCTCCTCTCTATGTTCTGCTGCTCTGTCACTCACTTCCCTTCAGTTCAGTTTCTCCATCTGGATCTCTCTGTTTTCTATTTCCCTCCCTGCGTTTCTTTTTCTGTCACCTTGAACCTCGGTTAATCTCTTCATCTCTCACTCTCCCTCTCCATCTCTTCCTCTCCACCTCTCCATCTCCATCTCTTCCTCTCCATCTCTTCCTCTTCACCTCTCCCTCTCTCCCTCTCCACCTCTCCCTCTCCATCTCCTCCTCTCCCTCTCCATCTCTCCCTCTCCACCTCTCCCTCTCTTCCTCTCCATCTCTCCCTCTCCATCTCTTCCTCTCCACCTCTTCCTCTCCACCTCTCCCTCTCTCCCTCTCCATCTCTTCCTCTCCACCTCTCCCTCTCTTCCTCTCAACCTCTTCCTCTCCATCTCTCCCTCTCTTCCTCTCCATCTCTCCCTCTCTTCCTCTCCATCTCTCCCTCTCCATCTCTCCCTCTCTTCCTCTCCATCTCTCCCTCTCTTCCTCTCCATCTCTCCCTCTCCATCTCTCCCTCTCTTCCTCTCCCTCTCCACCTCTTCCTCTCCATCTCTCCCTCTCCATCTCTTCCTCTTCACCTCTCCCTCTCTTCCTCTCCACCTCTTCCTCTCCACCTCTCCATCTCCATCTCTTCCTCTCCCTTCTTCACTCTCCATCTCTTCCTCTCCCTCTCCATCTCTCCCTCTCCATTTATTCCTCTCCACCTCTCTTCCTCTCCCTCTCCATCTCTCCCTCTCCATCTCTTACTCTCCACCTCTCCCTCTCTCCCTCTCCCTCTCCCTCTCCATCTCTTCCTCTTCACCTCTCCCTCTCTTCCTCTCCACCTCTTCCTCTCTATCTCTCCCTCTCCATCTCTTCATCTCCCTCTCCATCTCTTCCTCTCCATCTCTCCCTCTCCATCACTCCCTCTCCATCTCTTCCTCTTCCTCTCCATCTCTCCCTCTACATCTCTTCCTCTCCATCTCTCCCTCTCCATCTCTTCCTCTCCCTCTCCATCTCTCCCTCTCCATCTCTCCCTCTCTTCATCTCTCCCTCTCTTCATCTCTCCCTCTTTCCCTCTCTCTCCTTCTCTTCATCTCTCCCTCTTTCCATCTCTCCCTCTCCATCTCTCCCTCTTTCCATCTCTCCCTCTCTTCATCTCTCCCTCTCTTCATCTCTCCATCTTTCCATCTTTCCCTCTCTTCATCTCTCCCTCTCTCTCCTTCTATTAATCTCTCCCTCTTTCCATCTTTCCCTCTCTCCCTCTCTCCCTCTCCATCTCTCCCTCTCTACATCTCCCCCTCTCTCTCCTTCTCTTCATCTCTCCCTCTCTTCATCTCTCCCTCTTTCCATCTCTCCCTCTCTTCATCTCTCCCTCTTTCCATCTCTCCCTCTCTTCATCTCTCCCTATTTCCATCTCTCCATCTCTCCCTCTCTCTCCTTCTCTTCATCTCTCCCTCTTTCCCTCTATCCCTCTCCATCTCTCCCTCTCTCCCTCTCTCTCCTTCTCTTCATATCTCCCTCTTTCCCTCTCTCCCTCTCCATCTCTCCCTCTCTCCCTCTCTCTCCTTCTCTTCATCTCTCCCTCTCTCCATCTCTCCCTCTAGATCTCTCACTATTCCACTCTTTCTCTCTGTTCCCTGTCTGCCTGTCTGTCTGTCTGTCTGTCTGTCTGTCTGTCTCTCTCTCTCTCTCTCTCTCTCTCTCTCTCTCTCTCTCTCTCTCTCTCTCTCTCTCTCTCTCTCTCCCTCTCTTCATCTCTCCCTCTTTCCCTCTCTCTCCTTCTCTTCATCTCTCCCTCTTTCCATCTCTCCCTCTCCATCTCTCCCTCTTTCCATCTCTCCCTCTCTTCATCTCTCCCTCTCTTCATCTCTCCATCTTTCCATCTTTCCCTCTCTTCATCTCTCCCTCTCTCTCCTTCTATTAATCTCTCCCTCTTTCCATCTTTCCCTCTCTCCCTCTCTCCCTCTCCATCTCTCCCTCTCTACATCTCCCCCTCTCTCTCCTTCTCTTCATCTCTCCCTCTCTTCATCTCTCCCTCTTTCCATCTCTCCCTCTCTTCATCTCTCCCTCTTTCCATCTCTCCCTCTCTTCATCTCTCCCTATTTCCATCTCTCCATCTCTCCCTCTCTCTCCTTCTCTTCATCTCTCCCTCTTTCCCTCTATCCCTCTCCATCTCTCCCTCTCTCCCTCTCTCTCCTTCTCTTCATATCTCCCTCTTTCCCTCTCTCCCTCTCCATCTCTCCCTCTCTCCCTCTCTCTCCTTCTCTTCATCTCTCCCTCTCTCCATCTCTCCCTCTAGATCTCTCACTATTCCACTCTTTCTCTCTGTTCCCTGTCTGTCTGTCTGTCTGTCTGTCTGTCTGTCTGTCTGTCTGTCTGTCTGTTTCTAGTCTGCTAGACCTTTATCACCGCTAGACTCAGTCCTTTATCATCCAATACAACTCTCACTAATCAAACCACGTCTTTACTCCCTTATGAATGAATGGCAAATTGTATCAGTCTGACTCATCCCTGCACGGAGTTAAAGTCACCTCACATTCCCAAAGACAGCTAATAGTCCTTGATATCATAAATCAAAAAATATTCAGCCACTGTCAGCATGTAGCAGAAGCCTGATAGCAGATCAGTTTGTGATTTAGCCATGTCCTATGTCAGGTTTTTGTATAGCATGACATTAAATGAGTATGGAGTTGGCTAAATCACATCCTTTGCTGATCTGCAGACTGCTTCTGATTCAGCCTCCAAAAATATTGTCTATTCCCTTAACATTTTGGGGGCTTGTATTGACCATGGAACTTATCATTACCAGCACCATACTCTTACCAACTGAGCCACACATAACCACCCGTTTCTGGTCTGTAAACAGATCGTAGTAGAGAGACTGGTGCCCAGACTCTGTATCTAACCCACTGCCCCAGATCATACCAGCTGCTCTCCTCTCACTATTCCGCTGGGCGTCAGAGATTTACAGACAGAATCAACACGTTTGCCCTGTCATGGCTTTAGCGTTACCCAAAAGGATGGGTGCAGTGGTTCAGCGGGGACGGACTCAAAGTAACCTAGCTTTAGCCCTGCCATACTTCCCAGCTTTCCTTATCCCACAGCCCCCTGGGTTAAACTGTGCTAAACCTTTAGATGCTATGTGAGTAGACTTTCATTTGTTGCATCGCCATAGATTCTCAGTCTTTATACGCATGTCACCCTAATGAAAACGGAGCAAATGGACTTGAAAGCATGTGGAATGCGCTCCAAATATGAAGAGTGGTTTGACAATAACAGTGAAATTTTGCTGAAGGCAGAGACGAGAGGTGGAGACCAAGACGAGCGCGGACAGTGGACACAATTCCGGTTAGGCCTAATGAGATGTAGGCCCAATGAAGGACAATCACCGGATGTCATTCATTACACTTCTTAGGGTTTTGTTGGCGATGTCTCTTTACATTCTTCAATTGACGGGTGCACAGTGCACTGTATGGACGCTTTAGTCGACGAACATTTGCAGCTTGCCAGGCCAACTGGAACCTTTTAAAGTGATTGTTTGACAATCAGATGAAAACATCATGACTGTGTAACGGTTTTCTTCCTGGGATGAAGGAGAGGACCAAAACGCAGCGTGGCTAGTGTTCAACATGATTTAATAACGATAATAACGTGAACACTACAAGCAACAAAACAATAAATGTGAAAACCGAAAACAGACCTATCTGGTGCAGAACACAAAGACGGGAAACAATCACCCATAAACCAACAGTGCAAACAGGCTACCTTAATATGGTTCCCAATCAGAGACAGTGCAAAACACCTGCCTCTGATTGAGAACCATATTAGGCCAAACAACAAACCCAACATAGAAACACAAAACATAGACTACACCCACCCAGCTCACGTCCTGACCAACTAAACAAAGACTAAACCAAGGAAATAAGGTCAGGAACGTGACAGTACCCCCCCCCCCCCCCCAAGGTGCGGACTCCGGCCGCAAAACCTGAACCTATCGGGGAGGGTCTGGGTGGGCGTCTCTCCACGGCGGCGGCTCTGGCGCTGGACGTGGCCCCCACTCCACCATAGTTAATCCCCGCTTCTGTGGCCTCCTCCTACTGACGACCCACCAAAATAACCCCACTGTACTGATGGTCGCTTCTGGACAAAGGGGCAGCTCCGGACTGACTGACGGGCGGCTCTAGCGGCTCAGGACAGACGGGCGGCTCTAGCGGCTCAGGACAGACGGGTGGCTCTGACGGCTCAGGACAGACGGGCGGCTCTGACGGCTCAGGACAGACGGGCGGCTCTGACGGCGCTGGGCAGACGGGCAGCGCAGGCGGCGCTGGGCAGACGGACAGCGCATGCGGCGCTGGGCAGACGGGCAGCGCAGGCGGCGCTGGGCAGACGGGCACACCTGTAGGGAGGAGACAGAGAGACAGCCTGGTGGATGGGGCTGCCACAGGACCCACCAGGCTGGGGAGACCTACAGGAGGTTTGGTGTTAGGAGGAGACACCTGAAGGACCGGGCTGTGGGGGAGCACTGGAGCTTTGGTGCGCAGCCTTGGCACCACTCCCCCAGGCTGGAATACTACTCTAGCTCGGACCCTCCAGAGTGCAGGCACAGGTTGAACCGGGCTGTGGGTGAGCACTGGAGATCTAGTGCCTACTACATGCACCTCTCCCTTAGACTCCACTCCCACATTTGCCCGGCACGAGCGGAGCGCAGGCATAGGACGCACTGCAGCCTCCCAGCTCCCCGGAGAACCATCACGCAGAGCCGGCGCAGGATACCCTGGACCGAAACGGCGTACTGGAGACCAGATATGCTGAGCAGGCACACCACGCCCTGGCTGGATGCCCACACTCACATGACACTTTCAGGGGGCTGCCCTATAGCGCACTGGGCTATGGGCACGCACTGGCGACACCGTGCACTTAACCGCATAACACGGTGCCTGACCAGTAACGCGCTGCTTATAATAAGCACGAGGAGTGAGCTCAGGTCTGCTACCTGGCTTAGCCACACACCCCGTGTGCCCCCCCCCCAAAAAAATTCTGGGGCTGCCTCTCGTCTCCTGTCGCGCTGCCTCCTTATATCGCCGCCGCTCAGCTTTCGCTCCCTCCAGCTCAGCTTTGGGGCGACGATATTCCCCAGCCTGTACCCAGGGTCCTTCTCCGTTTAAAACGGAGTCTCCTCCCATGTCCAGGAGTCCTGAGATTTCGGCCGCTGCTGCTGCTGTTGCTGTTGCTGCCCGTTACCACGCTGCTTGGTCCTTTTGTGGTGGGGGATTCTGTAACAGTTTTCTTCCTGGGATGAAGGAGAGGACCAAAACGCAGCGTGGCTAGTGTTCAACATGATTTAATAAAGATAATAACGTGAACACTACAAGCAACAAAACAATAAATGTGAAAACCGAAAACAGACCTATCTGGTGCAGAACACAAAGATGGGAAACAATCACCCATAAACCAACAGTGCAAACAGGCTACCTTAATATGGTTCCCAATCAGAGACAATGCAAAACACCTGCCTCTGATTGAGAACCATATTAGGCCAAACAACAAACCCAACATAGAAACACAAAACATAGACTACACCCACCCAGCTCACGTCCTGACCAACTAAACAAAGACTAAACCAAGGAAATAAGGTCAGGAACGTGACAGACTGCTTATGTTAATGCCACGTTAAAAGGATACATTTCAAGTGACAAATATTTACTTTTAGACCCACAGAGATCCTATTCAATGAATAGGGATACTATATGTCAGAGGTGGGACCGAGTCATTGTTTTAAGTCATAAGTAAGTCTCAAGTCTTAGCACTCAAGTCTCAAGTCAAGTTGCAAGTCAAGTCCCAAGTCAAGACAGGCTAGTCTGAGTCAAGTCTCAAGTCAAGACCGTCAAGTATCAAGTCAAGTCTCAAGTCCTAAACTTTGAGTTTTGAGTACTAAACAAGTCATAATGTGCTCTACACCAAATGTAATACCATTTCATATTTTTAACAGGAGTAATAGTTAGTATATTACATTTACACAAATCATGAATGCTTTTAAAAATATATTTATTACTTTCCAAATAAACGTTATACACTGCTCAAAAAAATAAAGGGAACACTTAAACAACACAATGTAACTCCAAGTCAATCACACTTCTGTGAAATCAAACTGTCCACTTAGGAAGCAACACTGATTGACAATACATTTCACATGCTGTTGTGCAAATGGAATAGACAAAAGGTGGAAATTATAGGCAATTAGCAAGACACCCCCTAAAACAGGAGTGATTCTGCAGGTGGTGACCACAGACCACTTCTCAGTTCCTATGCTTCCTGGCTGATGTTTTGGTCACTTTTGAATGCTGGCGGTGCTCTCACTCTAGTGGTAGCATGAGACGGAGTCTACAACCCACACAAGTGGCTCAGGTAGTGCAGTTCATCCAGAGTGGCACATCAATGCGAACTGTGGCAAAAAGGTTTGCTGTGTCTGTCAGCGTAGTGTCCAGAGCATGGAGGCGCTACCAGGAGACAGGCCAGTACATCAGGAGACGTGGAGGAGGCCGTAGGAGGGCAACAACCCAGCAGCAGGACCGGTACCTCCGCCTTAGTGCAAGGAGGTGCACTGCCAGGGCCCTGCAAAATGACCTCCAGCAGGCCACAAATGTGCATGTGTCAGCATATGGTCTCACAAGGGGTCTGAGGATCTCATCTCGGTACCTAATGGCAGTCAGGTTACCTCTGGCGAGCACATGGAGGGCTGTGCGGACCCACAAAGAAATGCCACCCCACACTATGACTGACCCATCGCCAAACCGGTCATGCTGGAGGATGTTGCAGGCAGCAGAACGTTCTCCACGGCGTCTCCAGACTCTGTCACATCTGTCACATGTGCTCATGTGCTCAGTGTGAACCTGCTTTCATCTGTGAAGAGCACAGGGCGCCAGTGGCGAATTTGCCAAATTTGGTGTTCTCTGGCAAATGCCAAACGTCCTGCACGGTGTTGGGCTGTAAGCACAACCCCCAACTGTGGACGTCGGGCCCTCATACCACCCTCATGGAGTCTGTTTCTGACCGTTTGAGCAGACACATGCACATTTGTGGCCTGCTGGAGGTCATTTTGCAGGGCGCTGGCAGTGCACCTCCTTGCACAAAGGCGGAGGTAGCGGTCCTGCTGCTGGGTTGTTACCCTCCTACGGCCTCCTCCACGTCTCCTGATGTACTGGCCTGTCTCCTGGTAGCGCCTGCATGCTCTGGACACTACGCTGACAGACACAGCAAACCTTTTTGCCACAGTTCGCATTGATGTGCCATCCTGGATGAACTGCACTACCTGAGCCACTTGTGTGGGTTGTAGACTCCGTCTCATGCTACCACTAGAGTGAGAGCACCGCCAGCATTCAAAAGTGACCAAAACATCAGCCAGGAAGCATAGGAACTGAGAAGTGGTCTGTGGTCACCACCTGCAGAATCACTCCTGTTTTGGGGGGTGTCTTGCTAATTGCCTATAATTTCCACCTTTTGTCTATTCCATTTGCACAACAGCATGTGAAATTTATTGTCAATCAGTGTTGCTTCCTAAGTGGACAGTTTGATTTCACAGAAGTGTGATTGACTTGGAGTTACATTGTGTTATTTAAGTGTTCCCTTTATTTTTTTGAGCAGTGTATTTCCATGGAAATACATGGGTAGCCATGAGAAACCCCCCCCCAAATAGTTATCGACTATCGAGGATCGCTATGGGGCACAGTCAGGCGATGTAGGCTTGTACACAATCGCCCAACCTTGTTTTAGGAACGTCAGGCAGGATTTAGGCTACCAAATCCCTAGCCAGTTGTAGCTCAATCTTGGGTTCAATGATCACGTTCCCGCACTGACTGGCTGTGTGGAGGCTCATTGAGTTAACGTTATCCTAGCCTACATGATACACTAGTAAAGTAATAAAATATATAGCTGTCGGCTATATTAGCCACGACTTACCGTTCTTTGTGCAGCTTCAAATTTCGAACAAAGTTGGAAATTGTTGCGCATCAATCTGTAATTTTCTTCCCGCATGTTTTGTAAGTTGCAATCCGTTTTTTGTTGATACAGCTTCGTCTTTATATACAAAAATAGTCATTTAGGGTATCATCTTTCCAAGGGCTCCATCTGAATTCACCCGCAGACGTTCCTCTGCACTGCCACGCACAACCTTTTCTCAGCTGGCACAATTTGATTGGCTGCTGTCCGATTCAAACTGTAATCCGTTAAATGAAGAGTTGATGCGCTGCACACTTTTTTTAATAGCATCATTTGTAATATTTGGGCTTGAGGAGGGTATCAAGTCAGGTCAAGTCAAAAGGCTCAAGTCCAAGTTAAGTCACGAGTCATTGGCGTTAAAGTCAACGTCGAGTTGCATGTCATCATATTTGTGGCTCGAGTCTGACTCGAGTCATGTGACTCGAGTCCACACCTCTGCTTTATGTAATTCTATGTTCAGGCTCCTTGGGCAAGGGAAGAAATTAAATCTACTTTTCAATTTTTTTCCAGATCTGCCATTACCATATTTCCTCAGAGGACAGATGGCAAGCATGACTTCCGGGTGTGGAACACACAGCTGATTCGCTATGCCGGTTACAAGCAACCTGACGGTCAGATTCTGGGAGACCCAGCCAACGTGGAATTCACTGAGGTACAGTTAAATGACATTGTGGTCACGGTTATTCAAAGTGAATTATAGATCGTAAGAGCATGGAATATGTATCCCTCATGGGATATAAAACCACAGACTTTGTCTTGTCAGCTTCAACCCACTGAACCACTTACAGTATGAATCAATCAATCAAATGTATTTATAAAGCTGTTTTTAGATCAGCAGATGTCACAAAGTGCTACACAGAAACCCAGCCTAAAACCCAAACAGTAAGCAATGCAAATGTAGAAGCACAGTGGCCAGGAAAGACTCCCTAGAAAGTCAGGAACCTAGGAAGAAACCTAGAGAGGAACCAGGCTCTGAGGGGTGGCCAGTCCTCTTCTGGCTGTGCCGGGTAGAGATTATAAGAGTACATGACCATTTAAGCCCAGATTGTCCTTCAAGATGTTCAAACGTTCATAGATGACCAGCAGAGTTAAATAATAATCAGTGGTTGTAGAGGGTGCAACAGATCAGTACCTCAGGAGTAAATGTCAGTTGGCTTTTCATAGCCGAGCATTCAGAGATCGAGACAGCAGGTGCGGTTGTGAGAAAGGGGAGGAGAGAGAGAGAGAGTCAAAAACAGCAGGTCCGGGACAAGGTAGCATGTCTGGTGAACAGGTCAGGGTCATCAGGTTAGACAGGAGAATTACATCAGATATAACAGACTGACCCTAGCCCCCCAGCACATAGACTATTGAAGTATAGATACTGGAGACGGAGACGGCTGGGTCGATGATACCCCTGGACAGGGCCAACCAGGCAGGATATAACCCTACCCACTTTGCCAAAGCACAGCCCCCACAACACTAGAGGGATATCAACAGACCACCAGCTTACGACCCTGAGACAAGGCTGAATATAGCCTATGAAGATCTCCTCCACCGCACAAGCCCGAGGGGGCGCAAAACTGGACAGGAAGAGCACGTATGTGATTCAACCCACTCAAGTGACGCACCCCTCCTAGGGACGGCATGGAAGACCACCAGTAAGCCAATGACTCAGCCCCCGTAATAAGGGGCTGACTACACACCCCTGGGCCAACCTACACTCAAACATAGGACCTACTGAAGAGATGAGTCTTCAGTAATGACTTTAAGTCGAGACCGAGTCTACGTCTCTCACATGGATAGGCAGACCATTCCATAAAAATGGAGCTCTGTAAGTGAAATCCCTGCCTCCAGCTGGAGGTCTGCATCTTGTGACCGTAGTGTACGTGCAGGTATGTACGGCAGGACCAATTCGGAGAGATAGGTAGGAGCAAGCCCATGTAATGCTTTGTAGGTTATCAGTAAAACCTGTAGGTTAGCAGAAATCAGCCATAGCCTTAACAGGAAGCCAATGTAGAGAGGCTAGCACTGGAGTAATATGATACAATTATTTGGTTCTAGTCAGGATTCTAGCAGCTGTGTTTAGCTCTAACTGAAGTTTATTTAGTGCTTTATCTGTGTAGTCAGAGAGTAGAGCATTGCAGTAGTCTAATCTAGAAGTGACAAAAGCATTGATTTGTTTTTCTGCATCAATTTGGACGAAAAGTTTCTGATTTTTGCAATGTTATGAAGATGGAAAAAGCTGTCCTTGAATTATTCTTGATATGTTGGTTAAAAGAGAGATCAGGGTCCAGAGTAACGGCGAGATCCTTCACAGTTTTATTTGAGACGACTGTTCAACCATCAAGATTAATTGTCAGATCCAACAACAGATCTCTTTGTTTCTTGGGACCTCTTTGTTTTGTCCGAGTTTAAAAGTAAACATTTGCCGTCATCCACTTCCTTATGTCTGAAACACAGGCTTCCAGGCTAGTCAATTTTGTGGCTTCACCATGTTTCATCAAAATGTACAGCTGTGTGTCATCCGCATAGCAGTGAAAGTTGACATTGCGTTTCCAAATTACATCACCAAGAGGTAGGATATATAGTGAAAACTATAGTGGTCCTAAAACAGAACCTTGAGGAACGACGAAACTTAAAATTGATTTGTCAGAGGACAAACCATCCAGAGAGACAAATTGATATCTTTACGACAGATAAGATCTAACCCAGGCAAGAACTTGTCCATGTGGACCAATTAGGGTTTCTAATCTCTCCAAAATAATGTGGTAATCGATGGTGTCAAAAGCAGCACTAAGGTCTAGGAGAACAGGGACAGATGCAGAGCCTTGGTCTGACACCATTATGAGGTAATTTACCACCTTCACAAGTGCAGTCTCAGTGCTATGATGGGGTCTAAAACCAGACTGAAGCATTTCGTATACATTGTTTGTCTTCAGGAAGGCAATGATTTCCTGCGCAACAGCTTTTTCTAAACATTTTGAGAGGAATGGGAGATTCGATATAGGCCAATAGCTTTTTTACATTTTACAGGTCAAGGTTTGGTTTTTTCAAGAGAAGCTTTATTACTGCCATTTATATTAGTGCCATCTGGTGGATAGGGAGCCATTTATCTTAACCGCCATCGATAAGAAACAATACTGTGCAGCCGTATTCATTGACCTGGCCAAGGCTTTCGACTCTGTCAATCACCACATCCTCATCGGCAGACTCGACAGCCTTGGTTTCTCAAATGATTGCCTCGCCTAGTTCACCAACTACTTCTCTGATAGAGTTCAGTGTGTCAAATCGGAGGGTCTGTTGTCCAGGCCTCTGGCAGTCTCTATCGGGGTGCCACAGGGTTCAATTCTTGGACCGACTCTCTTCTCTGTATACATCAATGATGTCGCTCTTGCTGCTGCTGAGTCTCTGATCCACCTCTACGCAGACAACACCATTCTGTATACTTCTGGCCCTTCTTTGGACACTGTGTTAACAACCCTCCAGGCGAGCTTCAATGCCATACAACTCTACTTCCGTGGCCTCCAATTGCTCTTAAATACAATTAAAATTAAATGCATGCTCTTCAACCGATTGATTTGCAGTGGAAGACACATTCTTCCACTGCAAATCAACCATTCCAGTGTTTTACTTGCTATATTGTATTTACTTTGCCACCATGGCCTTTTTTTGCCTTCACCTCCCTTATCTCACCTCATTTGCTCACATTTTATATAGACTTATTTTTCTACTGTATTATTGACTATGTTTTTTTTACTCCATGTGTCACTCTGTGTTGTTGTATGTGTCGAACTGCTTTGCTTTATCTTGGCCAGGTCGCAATTGTAAATGAGAACTTGTTCTCAACTTGCCTACCTGGTTAAATAAAGGTTAAATAAATAAATAAAATGTGTTATGGTCAACACAGGAGGACCAAGCTCAGGAAGGAGCTCTTTCAGTAGTTTAGTTGGAATAGGGTCCAGTATGCAGCTTGAAGATTTAGAGGCCCTGACTATTTTCATGAATGTGTCAAGAGATACAGGATTAAAACACTTGAGTGTCTCCATTGATCCTAGGTCCTGGCAGACTCAGGACAACTGAGCTGTGGAGGAATTTGCAGATACAAAGAGGAGTCCGTCATTTGCTTTCTAATGATCATGATCTTTTCATCGAAGACACTCATGACTTTATCACTGCTAAAGTGAACGCTATCCTCTCTTGTTGAATGCTGCTTTTTAGTTAGCATTGCGACAGTATCAAAAATACATTTGGGATTGTTCTTATTCTCCTCAATTAGGTTGGAAAAATAGGATGATCGAGCAGCAGTGAGGGCTCTTCGATACTGCATGGTACTGTCTTTCCAAGCTAGTCGGAAGACTTCCAGTTTGGTGGAGAGCCATTTCCATTCCAATTTTCTGGAAGCTTGCTTCAGAGCTCGGGTATTTTCTGTATACCAGGGAGCAAATTTCTAGTGACAAATGTTTTTTGGTTTTAGGTGTGTGACTGCATCTAGTGTGTTACACAAGGTTAAATCTAGACACTCAGTTAGGTGGTTAACCAATTTTTGTCCTCCAACGTCCTTAGGTAGGTGGGGGGAGTCTGGAAGGGCATCTAGGAATCTTTGGGTTGTCAGAGATTTTATAGCACGGCTTTTGATGATCCTTGGTTGGGGTCTGAGCAGATTATTTGTTGCGATTGCAAATGTAATAAGATGGTGTTCCGATAGTCCAGGATTATGAGGAAAAATATTTACATCCACAATATTTATTCCATGGGACAAAACTAGATCCAGGGTTATGACTGTGGCAGAGTAGGTCCGGAGACATGTTGGACAAAACCCAATGAGTAGATGATGGCTACTAAAGCCTTTTGGAGTGGGACTGTGGACTTTTCCATGTGAATATTAAAGTCACCAAAACTGTCAATATTATCTGCCTTGACTACAAGGACCTTTAGGAATCCAGTGAAACTCAGTGAGGAACGCTGTATACGGCCCAGGAGGCCTGTAAACAGTAGCTATAAAATGTGATTCAGTAGGCTGCATATATTTCATGACTAGAAGCTCAAAATACGAAAAACAGTCGTGTTTGTAAATTGAAATTTGCTGTCATAAATGTTAGCAACACCTCCGCCTTTGCGGGATTATGGTCACTAGTGTAACCAGGATAAGAGGCCTCATTTAACACAGTAAATCCATCAGGCTTAAACCATGGTTCAGTCAGGCCAATCACAGCAAGATTATGATCAGTGATTAGTTCATTGACTATGACTGCCTTGGAAGTGAGGGATCTAACATTAGAAGCCCTATTTTGAGATGTGAGATATCTCTTTCAATAATGACAGGAATGGAGGAGGTCTTTATTCTAGTGAGATTGCTAAGGCGAACACCGCCATGTTTAGTTTTGCCCAACCTAGATCGAGGCACAGACACGGTCTCAATGGGGATAGCTGAGCTGACTACACTGACTGTGCTAGTGGCAGGCTCCACTAAGCTGGCAGGCTGGCTAACAGCCTGCTGCCTGGCCTCCACCCTATTTCATTGTGGAGCTAGAGGAGTTAGAGCCCTGTCTATGTTCGTAGATAAGATGAGAGCACCCCTCCAGCTAGGATGGAGTCCATCACTCCTCAGCAGGCCAGGCTTGGTCCTGTTTGTGGGTGAGTCCCAGAAAGAGGGCCAATTATCTACATATTCTATATTTTGGGAGTGGCAGAAAACAGTTTTCAACCAGCGATTGAGTTGTGAGACTCTGCTGTAGAGCTCATCACTCCCCCTAACTGGGAGGGGCCCAGAGACAATTACTCGATACTGACACATCTTTCTAGCTGATTTACACGCTGAAGCTATGTTGTGCTTGGTGACCTCTGACTGTTTCATCCTAACATCGTTGGTGCCGACGTGGATAACAATATCCCTATACTCTCTACACTCACCAGTTTTAGCTTTAGCAAGCAGCATCTTCAGATTAGCCTTTACGTCAGTAGCCCTGCCCCCTGGTAAACAATGTATGATCACTGGGTGATTCTTTTTAGGTTTAATATTGGGGTAATGGAGTCGTAAATGACTAGGGTTTTCAATTTGTCAGAGCTAATGATGGCTCAGACCCCGTAATGGGTGAAGGAGAGACCCGAGAAGGCTCGGCCTCTGACTCAGACTCGTTGTTTAATGAGGAGAACCGGTTGAACGTTTCTGTCGGCTGAATGAGCGACACCGGTTGAGCATGGCAACAACATTTCTATCCAGAAGCCTTGAGAAAATTGTCCGGCTGCGGGGTGATTTATACTACTATCTGTACTTATTGGTGGCACAGACGCGGTTTCCTCCTTTCCTAAACTTAAATTGTCCTTGCCTAACGATTGCATCTGAAGCTGGGCTCGCAGCACGGCTATCCTCACCAGAAGGTGATAGGTCTCCTGTATATTATGAGAACAGCAACTGCAATTAGATGGCATAGTGTTAATGTTACTGCTTAGCTTTTTTGGCTGGTCAAGGTCCAGTAGAACCATATCCAGAAAAAGCATGTCCAGAAAAAGCATGTCCAGAAAAAGCAACTTCAAAAAGTTGATTGAAATAAGTAAAGCGAGGAAAAAACAAACAAAGTCGTTGGTCAATGTATTAAAAGAAAAAAACAAATGGTTTGGCAGATAGCCAAGTAGCGACAAACAGCACAACAAATGGCAACAAACAGCACAACAAACAGCACAACAAATATAACAACAAACAGTACAACAAACAGCACAACAAATGGCAACAAACAGCACAACAAACATAACAACAAACAGCACAACAAACAGCATAACAAACATAACAACAAACAGCACAACAAACATAACAACAAAACAGTAACAACAAACAGCACAGCAAACAGCACAACAAACAGCACAGCAAACAGCACAACAAACAGCATAACAAACATAACAACAAACAGCACAACAAACAGCACAACAAACAGAACAGCAAACAGCATAACAAACAGCACAGCAAACAGCACAACAAACAGCATAACAAACATAACAACAAACAGCACAACAAACAGCATAACAAACAGCATAACAAACATAACAACAAACAGCACAGCAAACAGCACAACAAACAGCACAACAAACAGCACAGCAAACAGCACAACAAACAGCACAGCAAACAGCATAACAAACAGCACAGCAAACAGCACAACAAACAGCATAACAAACATAACAACAAACAGCACAGCAAACATAACAACAAACAGCACAACAAACAGCACAGCAAACAGCACAACAAACAGCACAACAAACAGCATAACAAACAGCACAGCAAACAGCACAACAAACAACACAACAAAAAGCACAACAAACAGCACAGCAAACAGCACAACAAACAGCACAGCAAACAGCACAACAAACAACACAGCAAACAGCATAACAAACAGCACAGCAAACAGCACAACAAACAGCACAACAAACAGCACAGCAAACAGCACAACAAACAACACAACAAAAAGCACAACAAACAACACAACAAAAAGCACAACAAACAGCAATTAACAGCACAACAGCATGGAGACAAGTCCGGAAGTAGATAACAAAACCTGAAAGTGTTCAATGTCTTTATATAGCATACCTCTGAGCAAGGCTAAAACTCTGACAAAACAGATTCTGGAGTGGAAACCACTAAACAGGATTTATGAGTCTACTTGAGTGAATCCATGTTAAAATGTAATGAAATGTGTTGGCTTGGGTCTCTAGATCTGTATCCAGCAGGGCTGGAAGCCTCCCAAGGGCCGTTTCGACGTGCTGCCTCTCCTGCTGCAATCCAACGGAAATGACCCAGAGCTGTTTGAGATCCCTCAAGACCTCATTCTAGAGGTGCAGATCACACACCCCAAGTGAGTGAGACAACACACACGCACACACCCACCCATGCACACACACACACACACACACACACACACACACACACACACACACACACACACACACACACACACACACACACACACACACACACACACACACACACACACCCCAAGTGAGTGAGACAACACACACACACACATGCACACACACACACACACACACACACACACACACGCACGCACGCACGCACGCACGCACGCACGCACGCACGCACGCACGCACGCACACACACACACACACACACACACACACACACACACACACACACACACACACACACACACCTCAAGTGAGTGAGACAACACACACACACACATGCACACACACACGCACACACACACACGCACGCACGCACGCACGCACGCACGCACACACACACACACACACACACACACACACACACACACACACACACACCCCAAGTGAGTGAGACAACACACACTAACAGAGGCTGGGTATGGGTGTGTTCCAATTGCCACACTAGCAAACCACTTAGACTGAAGCAATGTACGAGCCATGTTTTCACACAGATTTAATTACACCTCACACTTTAGGCACAGAGGGAGTTTCATCCCGGGCACATGACATCCTCTGCCAACCAAGCCCCGAGAACCATCCACCTGGCTCTCTTCTCAAACCCCCCGTCCCTCCCAACCCACCCCTGCATCAGTTCAGTTAGCCTCAGCTCTTCTCTGCTGCCAGTTTGGCTCCTGAAACTGTCACCACCTGCGTCTCATCATTACATGAAGATATGATGACTCTATGCTACTGCGGCCAAACAGATTGGTAGCTGGCCCCCAGAGGCCACGCAGAGCGTTTTTTTGATGTAGGACCAGTCATTTCGGGGCCTCTGAATCGCTTTCAAGTGTTTGTGCTGTGATAATGGGATAATGTTAATTTTGTCTGCGCTCCTGTGCTTCTTGGATGTCTACTCCTCTATTGTGTAAAACAATTCACACCATGTCATCACAGTGAGCAGATATGTCATCACAATGGCCAGATTTGTCATCACAGTGGCCAGATTTGTCATCACAGTGGGCAGATATGTCATCACAGTGGGCAGATATGTCATCACAGTGGGAAGATTTGTAATCACAGTGGGCAGATTTGTCATCACAGTGGGAATATTTGTCATCACAGTGGGCAGATTTGTCATCACAGTGGGCAGATATGTCATCACAGTGGGCAGATATGTCATCGCAGTGGGCAGATATGTCCTCACAGTGGGCAGATATGTCCTCACAGTGGGAAGATATGACATCACAGTGAGCAGATTTGTCCTCACAGTGGAATGATATGTCATCACAGTGGGCAGATATGTCATCACAGTGGGCAGATATGTCATCGCAGTGGGCAGATATGTCCTCACAGTGGGCAGATATGTCCTCACAGTGGGCAGATATGACATCACAGTGAGCAGATATGTCATCACAGTGGGCAGATATGTCCTCACAGTGGGCAGATATGTCATCACAGTGGGATGATATGTCCTCACAGTGGGCAGATAGGTCATCACAGTGGGCAGATATGTCATCACAGTGGGCAGATATGTCATCACAGTGGGCAGATATGTCATCACAGGGCAGATATGTCCTCACAGTGGCAGATATGTCATCACAGGGCAGATATGTCCTCACAGTGGCAGATATGTCATCACAGTGGGCAGATATGTCCTCACAGTGGGCAGATATGTCCTCACAGTGGGCAGGTATGTCCTCACAGTGGGCAGATATTTAATCACAGTGGGATGATATGTCCTCACAGTGGGCAGATATGTCATCACAGGGCAGATATGTCCTCACAGTGGCAGATATGTCCCCACAGTGGGCAGATACGTCCTCACAGTGGGCAGATATGTCCTCACAGTGGGCAGATATGTCCTCACAGTGGGCAGATATGTCATCACAGAAGAATTCTCTTGGAGAAATCCTTAATTTCTTTGTACCTACAAACAGTGTTTTCTTTCCATGACGTACTATACAAATGCCAATGTCAGAATATAAGCTTGTCATTAGTCTCTTCCAATGGCTTTTCACCAAGATAAGAATGTGCGCTTTTACATTGATTCAGAATGTAAACAACAGCAGCAGTCAGCTACAGTTCAAGCTATGTATAATATATCCTCTTAACCATCTCTACATACCTTGAATGCTAGCTTATTCATTTGAATCAACAAGTCAAGCTATAAGTCACATTCTCCATCTTTTCTCCATACCTTGAATGCTAATAATTTGAATCAATGTCTTTGTTCCCTTGTCCTTGCAGGTATGATTGGTTCAAGGACCTGAATCTGAAGTGGTACAGTCTGCCTGCTGTATCTAGCATGCTGCTAGAGGTGGGGGGGCTGGAATTCACTGCTTGTCCCTTCAGTGGCTGGTACATGGGCACCGAGATCGGCGTCAGGGACTTCTGTGACAGCTCTCGCTACAACATCCTGGAGGTTTTATGATCACTTATAAAGCATTCATAAGCATTTCTAAACGTTTATAAGCACCCCTTCGGTGGCAGTTACATGGGCACGAGATCGGCGTCAGGGACCTCTGTGACAGCTGCAATGGTTAAATGCACTATTTGGACATATTCTAATTTGACCATGAGGTATACAGTGGGGTTACCTGTGTTATGTGTGGGGTGTGTAAGGGGAATTCACACAGTAGTTGTGAGTGGATGTTTTACCATAATCTTTTACTACGATATTTACTCAAATCTATCATATGTTTTACCATAATCTGGTGGGTTTACATACTATACACCTGAAATAATTTTGTATCTTTTATTGAACCTTTATTTAACCAGGAAAAGCCCATTGAGACCCCGAGTCTCTTTTTCAAGGGAGACCTGGTCATTAAAGGCAGCAACAATCAATACATTACAGAATGAAAACATACAACAATACAATACAACAGCATGATCCAGCCTAAAAAAAAGCATTTACACTCTATATTTTAAATTCATTCAGTGGCACTAACATATCTAGATGAAACATGTTGTAGACTATTCCATGCCTCTGGTGCACAAGAGGAGAAGGCAGTCTTGCCTAATACTATGAATGTCCTGGGGACTGTAAGTAGCAACCACCTAGCAGACCGGGTATGGTAACTGCTGGTGGTGAAGGAGACCAGACTACAGAGGTAAAGAGGGAGTTTACCCAAAGGGATATAAAGTGAGGTCAAGAGGGAGTTTTACGCATATAAAGTGAGGTCCAACCTACCATTTGGTACAAGGTGCAATGATGAGTGAGTGACTTGGCATTTGTAATAAAGCTCAAGGATGCATGGTAAACAGGGGTCCGGTCTGTAAGACAGAGGAGGCTGCATATACAACAAGTCACCATAATCAATTACAGAGGGAAAAGTGGCCTGAACAAGCGTCTTCCTAAACATAAGTGGGAAGCAAGCCTTTTTACGGAAATAAAAACCCAATTTCAATTTAAGCTTTGTCACACGATTATCCACATGAACTTTAAAGGACAACTTGTAAAGGACAACAGATCATTAATAAAAATTGAGAACAACACAGGAGCTATAATGGAACCCTGGAGGACACCTCTATTAATCTCAAGAAAGCTAGACTTGTGATTGTCAGTATATACACATTGTGTTCTGTCAGAAAGGTAGTTCCTAAAACAATTTACTGCCCCTTCACTGAGACCAATGTTTCTGAGTCTAGCTAGCAACAATTCATGGTTAACTGAATCAAAGGCCTTTGATAAATCCACAAACAGAGCAGCACAATGTTCCTTTTTATCAAGTGCATTAATGATATAATTTGCCACTGCTATAGCTGCAGTTGTGGTGCTGTACCCCGATCGAAAGCGAGACTGAACCTCGCTCAGTATGTTCTTTTCAATGAAGACGTTTTTTAACTGGGAGATCACTAGGGATTCATAGACTTTGGCCATGCTGGGAGTTTGGAGATAGGACGATAGTTATTAGCATCTGAGGGATCTCCACCCTTTAGCAGTGGGGGACATAAGCTGATTTCCAAATGCCGGGTATGGAATTGGTCAAGAGACTCATGTTGAAAATATGAGCCACAGGTTCAGTAATAATAAACCAGCTGCTATCTTTAAGAGGTAGGGGTCCAGGTTGTCTGGAACTGCAGACTTTTTAGTGTCTATAGCCTTTAGTGCTTTATGGACCTCAGTATAAGAAACAGGCTCAAAGTTAAAATGGTTGACACGAGGGCCTATATCATAGTTGACTGTAAGAGAGCTTACATTAGAGTCCTGGGCCCCACCATTATCAACAACTGAACCAGCAGATATGAAGTGCTTGTTAAAAAAACTACAATATGGGCTTCACTTCATTAGAATCCATCATTAAATGTTCATGAAGGCCAGAGGATACATTAGAACCTGACACTGATTTGATTAGCTTCCAGAACTTGGTAGGGTTGTTTAGGTTCTCTGTGACTGCATTTAAAAAGTCATCTGATTTGAACTTCCTGATAAATCCTGTGCATTTGTTTCTTAGCGCTCTGAAGGAGGCCCAGTCAACAGGAGCATTTGTATGTCTAGCTTGAGCCCAAGAGATATTTCTCTTTCTAATTAATTCTGCCAAATTATCTGAAAACCAAGGATTGTCCCTTCCACTGATTCTATATTTCTTCACAGGGGCATGCTTATCACAAATTGACACAAATTTCATATAAAAACTGTCCCAGACAGTGTCAACATCGGGAATCAGACGTACTCTGTCAATATTATGGTACAGATCATGTAAGAGTGCTTGCTCATCAAACTGTCTAAAATGTATTTTCTAAATATAACGGGTTTGGTTATGGTCATTTTTGTATTTCTAACACAATCAATAGCACAGTGATCACTGACATCATTACAGAATATCCCAGTCCATGTGTATTTGTGAGGGATATTCGTTAGGACAATGTCCAATGGCGTTGATTTGTTAGGTGCTCTAGCATTCGGTCTTGCAGGCACATTCATTAATTGAGTGAGATTCAGAGAGTCACACAGTTCTTTAAAAGAGTCCGAGACAGATGTAAGAATGTCCCAGTTCTAATCTCCTAAAATAATGAATTCAGAGTCATTAGCAGTCCGTAGCAGCCGAGGGCGGTCCGTAGCAGCCGAGGGCGGTCCGTAGCAGCCGAGGGCGGTCCGTAGCAGCCGAGGGCGGTCCGTAGCAGCCGAGGGCGGTCCGTAGCAGCCGAGGGCGGTCTGTAGCAGCCGACTACAGTGATGTGGGAGTCCTTATATACGTTCACTTTATCCGCAAGCAATTCAAAATGT
The DNA here is from genome assembly GCF_029448725.1 of Salvelinus fontinalis. NCBI lineage: Eukaryota > Metazoa > Chordata > Actinopteri > Salmoniformes > Salmonidae > Salvelinus > Salvelinus fontinalis. The sequence goes on from NC_074692.1 coordinate 36,886,033, forward strand.
TTGACTTTGGTAATGGAGAGAATTTCAGAGTCGTTAAACTCGGATTTCACATAAATTGCAACCCCTCCTCCTTTACTCATCCGATCCGTTCTAAAAACCATGTACCCATCAATAGAAATCAAGTTATTTGACACAGATTTCTTTAGCCAAGTTTCTGATAAAACCATTATGTCTGTATTTGTTGTTTTGGCCCATATTCTACCAGTGTGGCAGATGAGTCTGCTCTCATGACCACATGCATACAGGCTAACATTCATCACTTAAATTCTCAACATTCATGGGTTTAACATTTTTTTAAGCATACATTTTTAAAATTGTTTTCCTGGAAACAGCAAGTCAAAATCAAATCAAATCAAATACTTTTGGTTGAATACACATATTTTAAATTTGTTTTGATTTGAATTTTACTTGCTGTTTCCAGGAAAACAATCTATTTTGATGTTTAAACAAATAGAAACATCTATTTTGATTATGTAGAATCTTCATTTGAGCCAGTTTTTTCTACAGAAGGAAAATGATCCTGCACCAACTGGAAATGTGAATTATTATGTGGATTATAATTATTGGACATTTTTGTAGGGGTTGATACATTTTTCGTAAGGGAAAATCAAGTCTCAAATGTCAAAGTGTAAATTACAAACTTCAGAAGTCTTTTAAAACCTTAAATACACTACAGGTTTAAAATGTCCTGCAACAGGGTGATCAAATTAAGATCCTACATCTGTATTGCTGGTCAGATGAAGAGGATCTTGCTTTTTTTGCTGTAGCTATGGGGATGAATTAATGATTAATGTGTTTCATGTCACAAACAGTAGTATCATGATGTCTAGAACATGTCAAGCTTAGAGGCTGTAGATATAATAACTACGTCTCTGGTTGTGCTGTTTTCATTCAGCTAATGTATTAGCATAGCCATTACGGTGATGATGATATGGTGTTGTTATGTTTTCAAAGAGTTCCCGTGCTTAGAAAGTCACTTTAGTTGTTTTCTCAGTCATTTCCCCTCATCTTGTATTCCCATCTCAAGCACCATGCACACTGCTGCTAAATGCAGCTTTACCCATGAACATAATTGTTATGATAGATTTTATGTGACATTTTCTTATTTTAATGCAGAACAAAAGGCTTAAACGGTTGTTTTTTATTGTTTAAAATGTCTCCATTATGTATTTAGGCCATTTTATACTAACTGCAACCAATCACCTGTGGTTTTATACTGACTGCAACCAATCACCTGTCACTCTGTCACTCACTGGATAGTTTGTCACTCACAGGACAGTTTGCCAACCCCTCAGTTTGGGAACCACTGATTTAAGTACCTTGCTCAAGTTCACATCCACAGATTTTTCACCTAGTCAGCTATGTTTACTGGTCCAATGCTCTTAACCACTAGGCTACCTGCCGCTTATGTAGCTTTACGAACAACAGCACTTAGCGGACACTTATTCTTACCACAACAAGGTTACTTGAATGATAAAGAGAAATGTTGATCTCTTATGTAGCAGGAATATAGGAGCAATAAGATAAGAAGAGTAAAATGTTACCCTGATTGTTTATCTTCAAAGTATCTTTATACACAACAGGTATTGTTATTAAAGCATGATATGTTACTGTCCAATAGGAAGTGGCCAATCTGATGGCCTTGGACACCAGGAAGACTTCTTCTCTATGGAAGGACAAGGCACTGGTGGAGATCAACATAGCAGTCCTCTACAGTTTCCAGGTGTGGGTTTATCTGCTGCCCATGTAAATATCTAAAGGTTACTGGGGTGCTGGAATTGATTATTTATAGGGCTTGCATTTCATACACTATCTATACAAATGTATGTGGACACGCCTTCAAATTAGTGGATTCGGCTATGTCAGCCACACCCATTGCTGACAGGTGTATGAAATCGAGCACACAACCATGCATAGACAAACATTGGCAGTGGAATGGCCTTATTGAGAGCTCAGTGACTTTCAATGTGGCACCGTCATAGGATGCCACCTTTCCAACAAGTCAGTTTGTCAAATTTCTGCCCTGCTAGAGCTGCCCCGGTCAACTGTAAGTGCTGTAACGCTACAGTATACAATGCCATTATAGATAATTATGCGCTTCCAACTTTGTGGCATCAGTTTGGGGAAGGCCCTTTCCTGTTTCAGCATGACAAAGCAAGATCCATACAAACATTATTTGTTGAGATCAGTGTGGAAGAACTTGACTGGCCTGAGTCCTGACCTCAACTCCATCGAACACCTTTGGGATTAATTGGAACGCCAACTGCGAGCCAGGCTTAATCGCCCAGAAACAGTGCCCAACCTCACTAATGCTCTTGTGTCTGAATGGAAGCAAGTCCCCGCAGCAATGTTCCAACATCTAGTGGAAAGACTTCCCAGAAGAGTGGAGGCTGTTATAGCAGCAAAGGGGGGGGGGGGGGGGGGTACAACTCCATATAAATGCCCATGATTTTGAAAAGAGATGTTTGGCGAGCACGTGTCCACATACTATATTGAATGATTTTCTAGAATGGTCCTTGATGTAGACAAATGAGTATTATGCTTTATATATGAAGCATGTCTTTTTATGAAGTCAGAAATATGTTTAAATTATTTGTAATTATGGGTGCTTGAGTGTGATTGAATTTATATCTTGATAAACTCTAAATATAATTTTGAAATAACTAAGGTAAATGAACTGAATGACTGAACCGAATTCCCCTTCATGATTTGCTTCCTGTTATCTGTTCTCAGTCATCTAAGGTAACTATAGTGGATCACCACTCTGCCACAGAGTCCTTTATGAAGCACATGGAGAATGAGATCAGGGTGCGGGGGGGCTGCCCGGGGGACTGGGTCTGGATTGTACCCCCCATGTCTGGAAGCATCACCCCCGTGTTCCACCAGGAGATGCTCAACTATCGCCTCACGCCATCCTTCGAGTACCAGGTAAATCAAATCAAATCAAAGTTTATTGGTCACGTATACAGATTTGCAGATGTTATAGCAGGTGCAGTGAAATGCTTCTGTTACTAGCTCCAGCAGGTCAGTAGAATGTCTTGTGTTACCAGCTCCAGCAGTACAGTAGAATGTCTTGTGTTACTAGCTCCAACAGAACAGTATAATGAATTGTGTTACCAGCTCCAACAGTACAGTAGAATGTCTTGTGTTACTAGCTCCAGCAGTACAGTAGAATGTCTTGTGTTACCAGCTCCAGAAGGACAGTAGAATGTCTTGTGTTACCAGCTCCAACAGTACAGTAGAATGTCTTGTGTTACTAGCTCCAGCAGTACAGTAGAATGTCTTGTGTTACTAGCTCCAGCAGTACAGTGGAATGTCTTGTGTTACTAGCTCCAGCAGTACAGTAGAATGTCTTGTGTTACTAGCTCCAGCAGTACAGTAGAATGTCTTGTGTTACTAGCTCCAGCAGTACAGTAGAATGTCTTGTGTTACTAGCTCCAGCAGTACAGTAGAATGTCTTGTGTTACTAGCTCCAGCAGTACAGTAGAATGTCTTGTGTTACCAGCTCCAGCAGTACAGTAGAATGTCTTGTGTTACCAGCTCCAGCAGTACAGTAGAATGTCTTGTGTTACCAGCTCCAGCAGTACAGTAGAATGTCTTGTGTTACCAGCTCCAGCAGTACAGTAGAATGTCTTGTGTTACTAGCTCCAGAAGGACAGTAGAATGTCTTGTGTTACTAGCTCCAACAGTACAGTAGAATGTCTTGTGTTACTAGCTCCAGCAGTACAGTAGAATGTCTTGTGTTACCAGCTCCAGCAGTACAGTAGAATGTCTTGTGTTACTAGCTCCAGTAGTACAGTAGAATGTATTGTGTTACTAGCTCCAGCAGTACAGTAGAATGTCTTGTGTTACTAGCTCCAGAAGGACAGTAGAATGTCTTGTGTTACCAGCTCCAGCAGTACAGTAGAATGTCTTGTGTTACTAGCTCCAGCAGTACAGTAGAATGTCTTGTGTTACTAGCTCCAGCAGTACAGTAGAATGTCTTGTGTTACTAGCTCCAGAAGGACAGTAGAATGTCTTGTGTTACCAGCTCCAACAGTGTAGTAGAATGTCTTGTGTTACCAGCTCCAACAGTGTAGTAGAATGTCTTGTGTTACTAGCTCCAACAGTGTAGTAGAATGTCTTGTGTTACTAGCTCCAACAGTACAGTAGAATGTCTTGTGTTACTAGCTCCAGAAGGGCAGTAGAATGTCTTGTGTTACTAGCTCCAACAAGGCAGTAGAATGTCTTGTGTTACTAGCTCCAACAAGGCAGTAGAATGTCTTGTGTTACTAGCTCCAACAGTACAGTAGAATGTCTTGTGTTACCAGCTCCAGCAGTACAGTAGAATGTATTGTGTTACTAGCTCCAGCAGTACTGTAGAATGTCTTGTGTTACTAGCTCCAGCAGTACAGTAAAATGTCTTGTGTTACTAGCTCCAACAAGGCAGTAGAATGTCTTGTGTTACTAGCTCCAACAGTACAGTAGAATGTATTGTGTTACCAGCTCCAGCAGTACAGTAGAATGTCTTGTGTTACTAGCTCCAGCAGTACAGTAGAATGTCTTGTGTTACTAGCTCCAGCAGTACAGTAGAATGTCTTGTGTTACTAGCTCCAGCAGTACAGTAGAATGTCTTGTGTTACTAGCTCCAGCAGTACAGTAGAATGTCTTGTGTTACAAGCTCCAGCAGTACAGTAGAATGTCTTGTGTTACCAGCTCCAGCAGTACAGTAGAATGTCTTGTGTTATTAGCTCCAGCAGTACAGTAGAATTTTTTGCAAATACAATACAAATACATAAATAATCAAAAATCTAAACAAGAAATCAAGATATGACAGAACGAGTCCAATTAACAGGGGTATACAGTATATATTATTGTGAGCATGTGTCACAATCTAGAATATAAATATGTGGTGTGTATAGTGTGTTATTTTGAAATAAAATGGAATTATTCAGTAGTAAGTATATTAGGATGAGCTATTTTATTTAACCTTTATTTAACTAGGCAAGTCAGTTAATGTCACGCCCTGGCCTTAGTATTCTTTGTTTTCTTTATTATTTTAGTTAGGTCAGGGTGTGACATGGGGAATGTTTGTGTTTTGTTGGTTTTGGGTGTTTTTTATGGTAAAGGGGTTGTTGTGTAGTATATGGGTTTGTGTGGAGTTCAGGTGTCTAGCGTTGTCTATGTATGTTTAGTTGTCTAGGAGAGTCTATGGTTACCTGAATGAGTTCCCAATTAGAGACAGCTGATTTCGGTTGTCTCTGATTGGGAGCCTTATTTAGGGTAGCCATAGGCTCTCATTGGTTGTGGGTAATTGTCTATGTGATACGTTTGTAGCCAGTGTGTGCACATCGTTGTTTTAGCTTCACGATCGTTTTCTTGTTTTGTTTTTGTATTAAGTGTTTCGTGTTTATTTTTCGTCATCTTTTTTAAAATAAAAGAAGATGGCTTATTTTCCAAGTGCTGCGTATTGGTCCGTCAATCCTCCACACGATCGTGACAGAATTACCCACCATAGGACCAAGCGGCATGGAAAGCGGCAACAGGACCTACCTACACAGGATTCATGGACATGGGAGGAGATACTGGATGGTAAGGGGCCGTGGGCTCAACCGGGAGAATATCGCCTTCCTCGTGAAGAGCTGGAGGCAGCTAAAGCTGAGAGGAGGCGATATGAGGAGGCAGCACGGAGACAAGGCTGGAAGCCCGTGAGTACAACCCAAAAATTTATTGGGGGGGGCCTTAAAGGGAGTGTGGCGAAGTCAGGTAGGAAACCTGCGCCTACTCCCTGTACTTACCGTGGAGAGCGAGAGTACGGGCAGACACCGTGTTACGCAGTAGAGCGCACGGTGTCTCCTGTACGAGTGCATAGCCCGGTTCGGTACATTTCAGCTCCACGTATCGGCCGGGCTAGACTGAGCGTTGAGCCGTATGTCATGAAGCCGGCCCAACGCATCTGGTCACCAGTGCGTCTCCTCGGGCCGGCGTACATGGCACCAGCCTTACGCATGGTGTCCCCGGTTCGCCTACATAGGCCGGTGCGGGTTATTCCACCTCCCCGCACTGGTCAGGCGACGGGGAGCATACAACCAGGTAAGGTTGGGCAGGCTCGGCGTTCAAGGGAGCCAGTACGCCTGCACGGTCCGGTATTTCCGGCGCCACCTCCCCGCCCCAACCCAGTACCACCAGTGCCTCCTCCACGCACTAGCTATATGGTGCGTGTCTCCAGCCCTTTACCACCAGTGTCTAAACCACGCACCAAGCCTCCTGTGTGTCCCCAGAGTCCTGTGTGTCCTGTTGCTGCTCCCCGCACTAGCCCTGAGATGCGTGTCCCCAGCCCGGTGCCACCAGTCCCGGCACCACGCACCAGGCCTACAGTGCGCCTCAGCCGGCAGGAGTCTGCCGTCTGCACAGCGATGACTGAACTGCCCGTCTGCCAAGCGCCATCTGAGCCATCCGTCTCCCCAGCGCCATCTGAGCCATCCGTCTCCCCAGCGCCATCTGAGCCATCCGTCTGCAATGAGCCTGCAAAGCCGCCCGTCTGCCATGAGCCTGCAAAGCCGCCCGTCTGCCATGAGCCCACTGAGCCGTCCGCCAGACAGGAGCCGCTAGAGCCGCCAGCCAGACAGGAGCCGCTAGAGCCGTCCGTCAGACAGGATCTGCCAGAGCCGCCAACCAGACAGGATCTGCCAGAGCCGCCAACCAGACAGGATCTGCCAGAGCCGCCAACCAGACAGGAGCAGCCAGATCAGTCAGCCAGCCATGAGCAGCCAGATCCGTCAGCCAGCCATGAGCAGCCAGATCCGTCAGCCAGCCATGAGCAGCCAGATCCGTCAGCCAGCCATGAGCAGCCAGATCCGTCAGCTAGCCATGAGCAGCCAGATCCGTCAGCTAGCCATGAGCAGCCAGATCCGTCAGCTAGCCATGAGCAGCCAGATCCGTCAGCTAGCCATGAGCAGCCAGATCCGTCAGCTAGCCATGAGCAGCCAGATCCGTCAGCTAGCCATGAGCAGCCAGATCCGTCAGCTAGCCATGAGCAGCCAGATCCGTCAGCTAGCCATGAGCAGCCAGATCCGTCAGCTAGCCATGAGCAGCCAGATCCGTCAGCTAGCCATGAGCAGCCAGATCCGTCAGCTAGCCATGAGCAGCCAGATCCGTCAGCTAGCCATGAGCAGCCAGATCCGTCAGCCAGCCATGAGCAGCCAGATCCGTCAGCCAGCCATGAGCAGTCAGATCAGTCAGCCAGCCATGAGCAGCCAGATCAGTCAGCCAGCCATGAGCAGCCAGATCCGTTAGCCAGCCATGAGCAGCCAGATCTGTCAGCCAGCCATGGGCCGTCCCTCAGTCCGGAGCTGCAGTCCCTCAGTCCGGAGCTGCCATTCCTCAGTCCGGAGCTGCCATTCCTCAGTCCGGAGCTGCCATTCCTCAGTCCGGAGCTGCCCCTTACCCTGGTGCTGCCCCTTACCCTGGTACTGCCCCTTACCCTGGTACTGCCCCTGACCCTGGTACTGCCCCTTACCCTGGTACTGGCCCTTAGTCCGGAACTGCCCCTTAATGCAATGGGGTTAATGTGGAGAGGGGTCATTTTGAAGAAGCTAAGGAGGTGGTTAGGGACTGTGGTGACGTGGGGACCACGACCAGAGCCGGAGCCGCCACCGTGGATGGAAGCCCACCCAGACCCTCCCCTAGACTGTGTAATGGTGCGCCCGGAGTTCGCACCTTAAGGGGGGGGTTATGTCACGCCCTGGCCTTAGTATTCTTTGTTTTCTTTATTATTTTAGTTAGGTCAGGGTGTGACATGGGGAATGTTTGTGTTTTGTTGGTTTTGGGTGTTTTTTATGGTAAAGGGGTTGTTGTGTAGTATATGGGTTTGTGTGGAGTTCAGGTGTCTAGCGTTGTCTATGTATGTTTAGTTGTCTAGGAGAGTCTATGGTTACCTGAATGAGTTCCCAATTAGAGACAGCTGATTTCGGTTGTCTCTGATTGGGAGCCTTATTTAGGGTAGCCATAGGCTCTCATTGGTTGTGGGTAATTGTCTATGTGATACGTTTGTAGCCAGTGTGTGCACATCGTTGTTTTAGCTTCACGATCGTTTTCTTGTTTTGTTTTTGTATTAAGTGTTTCGTGTTTATTTTTCGTCATCTTTTTTAAAATAAAAGAAGATGGCTTATTTTCCAAGTGCTGCGTATTGGTCCGTCAATCCTCCACACGATCGTGACAGTTAAGAACAAATTCTTATTTACACTGACGGCCTAGGAACAGTGGGTTAATTGCCTTGTTCATATTTTTACCTTTGTCAGTGGGGACAACAGACTACGATAGGGAGAAGTTGAATATGTCCGTAAACACTACAGCCAACTGGTCTGCGCATGCTCTCGGTATGCTGTCTTTGACAGCAGCCTGAGAGGGTTAACAAGTTTGAAAGTACTACTCATGCTGGCTACAGAGATATGGAGCCCACAGTTCATGTGAGCGGCGGGGGCCCACGAAAACGGCTCTGTGTGGTTTTCCTCGAAGCGGGTGAAAAAGGTGTTTATTTTGTCTGGGACTGAGTGTCTGCGATGTAGCTGGTTTTCCCTTTATAATGCGTGATTGTCTGCCATCTGCGTCTCATGTCTGAGCTGTTGAATAGCGACTCCACTTTGTCCTTGTAATGTCTTTTTGCCTTTTTGATTGACTTGTGTTTCCAGTCACCCTACCGGGGTTAAATGCGGTGGTTCACGGAAGAAGGAGAGTTTGTGTTGTCAAATTCTTTCAAATACTTTAGTTGTGTTTGATTTAGTTTGCCCGGTAAAATGAAGTCAAAATCATAACAGTATGTACAGTATCTATGTCCTTTAAATGTACAGTAACATCATCCACTGACTTGTATGTTGAGCCTAATGTGACGCGCTTCTCTCACCACTATAGGCTGACCCATGGAATCACCACGTGTGGAAAGTCAACAATGGGACACCCACCAAGAAAAGAGCCATTGGCTTCAAGAAACTGGCCAAGTGAGTACAGAGATAGAGAGGTCCTTTCCTTAGGCCTAAGGGCAACATTATGCTTCCCCTAGATTGGGGTTAGAGGTCTCCATTGCGGTCCTGCTTGCTGTTTATGTACACTGAAGTACACACTTGTTTCCTAATCCTCCATTTGGCACTAATAAAGAACTGCTAGTAAATACAGCGTGTTCATGATATTATAGAACTACTAGTAAATACAGCGTGTTCATGATATTATAGAACTGCTAGTAAATACAGCGTGTTAATGATATTATAGAACTGCTAGTAAATACAGCGTGTTAATGATATTATAGAACTGCTAGTTAATACAGCTTGTTAATGATATTATAGAACTGCTAGTTAATACAGCTAGATAATGATATTATAGAACTGCTAGTAAATACAGCGTGTTCATGATATTATAGAACTGCTAGTAAATACAGCGTGTTAATGATATTATAGAACTGCTAGTTAATACAGCTTGTTAATAATATTATAGAACTACTAGTAAATACAGAGTGTTAATGATATTATAGAACCGCTAGTAAATACAGCGTGTTAATGATATTATAGAAATGCTAGTTAATACAGCTAGATAATGATATTATAGAACCGCTAGTTAATACAGCTAGATAATGATATTATAGAACTACTAGTTAATACAGCTTGTTAATGATATTATAGAACTGCTAGTAAATACAGAGTGTTAATGATATTATAGAACTGCTAGTTAATACAGCGTGTTAATGATATTATAGAACCGCTAGTTAATACAGCTTGTTAATGATATTATAGAACTGCTAATTAATACAGCTTGTTAATGATATTATAGAACTGCTAGTTAATACAGCGTGTTAATGATATTATAGAACCGCTAGTAAATACAGCTAGATAATGATATTATAGAACTACTAGTAAATACAGCTAGTTAATGATATTATAGAACCGCTAGTAAATACAGCGTGTTAATGATATTATAGAACTGATAGTAAATACAGCATGTTAATGATATTATAGAACTGCTAGTAAATACAGCGTGTTAATGATATTATAGAACTGCTAGTTAATACAGCTAGATAATGATATTATAGAACTACTAGTAAATACAGCTAGTTAATGATATTATAGAACCGCTCGTAAATACAGCGTGTTAATGATATTATAGAACTGATAGTAAATACAGCATGTTAATGATATTATAGAACTACTAGTAAATACAGCGTGTTAATGATATTATAGAACTACTAGTAAATACAGCGTGTTAATGATATTATAGAACCGCTAGTTAATACAGCGTGTTAATGATATTATAGAACCGCTAGTTAATACAGCTAGATAATGATATTATAGAACTGCTAGTTAATACAGCTTGTTAATGATATTATAGAACTGCTAGTTAATACAGCGTGTTAATGATATTATAGAACTGCTAGTAAATACAGCGTGTTAATGATATTATAGAACTGCTAGTAAATACAGCGTGTTAATGATATTATAGAACTGCTAGTAAATACAGCGTGTTAATGATATTATAGAACCGCTAGTAAATACAGCGTGTTAATGATATTATAGAACCGCTAGTAAATACAGTGTGTTAATGATGTTATAGAACTGCTAGTAAATACAGCGTGTTAATGATATTATAGAACCGCTAGTAAATACAGTGTGTTAATGATATTTTAGAACCTCTAGTTAATACAGCGTGTTAATGATATTATAGGACTATTAGTAAATACAGCGTGTTAATGATATTATAGGACTACTAGTAAATACAGCGTGTTAATGATATTATAGAACTACTAGTAAATACAGCTAGTTAATGATATTATAGAACTACTAGTAAATACAGCTAGTTAATGATATTATAGAACTACTAGTAAATACAGCTAGTTAATGATATTATAGAACTACTAGTAAATACAGCTAGTTAATGATATTATAGAACCGCTAGTAAATACAGTGTGTTAATGATGTTATAGAACTGCTAGTAAATACAGCGTGTTAATGATATTATAGAACTGCTAGTAAATACAGCTAGTTAATGATATTATAGAACTACTAGTAAATACAGCGTGTTAATGATATTATAGAACCGCTAGTAAATACAGTGTGTTAATGATCATCACGAGGATACGACAAGCTAGGTCATCACGAGGATACAACAAGATAGGTCATCACGAGGATACGACAGGCTAGGTCATCACGAGGATACGACAGGCTAGGTCATCACGAGGATACGACTAGATAGGTCATCACGAGGATACGACTAGATAGGTCATCACGAGGATACGACTAGATAGGTCATCACGAGGATACGACTAGATAGGTCATCACGAGGATACGACTAGATAGGTCATCACGAGGATACGACTAGATAGGTCATCACGAGGATACGACAAGCTAGGTCATCACGAGGATACGACAGGCTAGGTCATCACGAGGATACGACAGGCTAGGTCATCACGAGGATACGACAAGCTAGGTCATCACGAGGATACGACTAGATAGGTCATCACGAGGATACGACTAGATAGGTCATCACGAGGATACGACTAGATAGGTCATCACGAGGATACGACAAGCTAGGTCATCACGAGGATACGACAAGCTAGGTCATCACGAGGATACGACAAGCTAGGTCATCACGAGGATACGACAAGCTAGGTCATCACGAGGATACGACAGGCTAGGTCATCACGAGGATACGACAATCTAGGTCATCACGAGGATACGACAAGCTAGGTCATCACGAGGATACGACAAGCTAGGTCATCACGAGGATACGACAAGCTAGGTCATCACGAGGATACGACAAGCTAGGTCATCACGAGGATACGACAAGCTAGGTCATCACGAGGATACGACAAGCTAGGTCATCACGAGGATACGACTAGATAGGTCATCACGAGGATACGACAAGCTAGGTCATCACGAGGATACGACTAGATAGGTCATCACGAGGATACGACAAGCTAGGTCATCACGAGGATACGACAAGCTAGGTCATCACGAGGATACGACAAGCTCGGTCATCACGAGGATACGACAATCTAGGTCATCACGAGGATACGACAAGCTAGGTCATCACGAGGATACGACAAGCTAGGTCATCACGAGGATACGACAAGCTAGGTCATCACGAGGATACGACAGGCTAGGTCATCACGAGGATACGACAGGCTAGGTCATCACGAGGATACGACTAGATAGGTCATCACGAGGATACGACAAGCTAGGTCATCACTAGGATACGACAAGCTAGGTCATCACGAGGATACGACTAGATAGGTCATCACGAGGATACGACTAGATAGGTCATCATGATTACCATTTGCTGTTTAGGCATGACATGCAGCACTGTCTGTCTGTCTGCTCAAGCAAACCACCCGAGCGCGGAGGGAAAGCTTGTAAACTATAGTAGTTATCTGAGTTTAGAAGACTTTAGTGAGAGTGGAGGTGGAAGAGAGAAGGGGGAAGGGAAAGAGAGAAGGTTGAAAGGGGTAAGGGGGAAAGAGGGAAGGGGTAAAGGGTAAAGGGGGGAAGAGAGAAGGGGGAAGAGGTAAGAGAAAGGGGTGGGGGGGAAGAGGGATAGGGTGAGGGGGAAGGGGTGAGGGGGAAGAGGGAAGGGGAAAGGGGGAAAAAGGGAAAAGAGAGAAGAGGGATGGGGTAAAAGGGGAAGGGGTGAGGGGAAAGAGAGAAGGGGGAAGAGGGAAGAGGTAAGAGGAAGGGGCAAGGGGGAAGAGAGAAGGGGGAAGAGAGAAGAAGGAAGAGGTAAGAGGAAGGGGCAAGGGGGAAGAGGGAAGGGGTGAGGGGGAAGAGCGAAGGGGGGGAAGGTGGAAGGGTTAAAAGGTAAAGGGTTAAGGGTTCGTGTTGTGACAAGGTCTGCTGTGCCTTTGATCACTGGTGCCTGTGATTTATCCTTTTTTTGGTTACACTATATAAAAGCTTTCATGAATTAACCATTTTTAATGTTTATATATATATATAGACGTTTTATTATGTTATGAATTATACATGTCCTCTCTATCTGTCTATGTGTGTGTGTGTGCAGGGCTGTGAAGTTCTCAGCCAAGCTAATGGGCCAAGCCATGGCTAAGAGGGTCAAAGCTACTATACTATTTGCCACCGAGACTGGAAAATCTCAAGACTATGCAAGAACCCTGTGTGAGATCTTCAAGCATGCCTTTGACGCAAAGGTAACCTTTATATAGCTACCACACAAAATGAATATGAATTGATGTGCCATGTCTATTTTTGATGTTATTTTGATTGGAACATGAAAAGCCGACTTCAAAAACATCTCCCTGAACCCTGTGTGAGATTTTCATACATTTCTTTGACGCAAAGGTAAACCACACAACTTGAATATGACTTCATGCGTCATGTCTTTTTTGGGATGTTATTGTGAATGGAAGAAAATACTTTTTAAAAAACTATCCCCCCCTCACTGACAAAGCAGAGGCCCCGCAGATTTGAAAAAGCGAGGAGACGGTTTCACACCAATAAGGCGAGGTTACACGGAAATGTGTATTTTGTCACATTCCGATTCCCTCTCATGCAGCAAAGTGCCAGGGGCCACAGCGGAAGAATCAACCCAGCCAAGCGTTAAGCTGTAGTTTAAGATAAAATCTTTAAAAACCGCAGGCTGTGTAAATGTGATTGTCAAAATAGAAAAATATGCAGCTCTACTGCTCTCAGTCATCTAGTGTCTCCCTCCAGGACATGACATCTTCTGTTTTTACTGCTTCCTACTTAAAGTAATCAATCAGACGTGAGGGATGATCTTGTTGTAGTTGAGTCAGACAGGCAGATGCAGAGCGGATGGATGACCGGGCGTTTCCTCTCTTCCTCTTCTAGGTAATCTTGTCCATTCTCTCGTTCTTTCTTTCTGTCAGCACAATGGCCCGTAGGAACGAAGGCTGCTGGAGTCAGAGAGAGAGAGTTGGATATCTGGGTGTCAATTGTATCGCAGCACATGATCAGCTCATAAAGACAAGGACGTAGTGTTCATTTGATTGTTCATTCAAACTTTTTCAATTTAAGAATGATGAATGCCACTGTGTTCTTGGGGACCTTCGATGCTGCAGACATTTTTTGGTACACTTCCCCAGATCTGTACCTCGACACAATCCTGTCTCCGAACTGTACGGACAGTTCCTTCAACCTCATGACTTGGTTTTTGCTCTGATATGCATTGTCAACTGTTGGACCTTATATAGGTGTGCCTTTCCGAGTCATGTCCAATCAATTGAATTTACCACAGGTGGACTCCAATCAAGTTGTAGAAACATCTCAACGATGATAATTGGAAACAGGATGCACCTGAGCTCAATTTCAAGTCTCATAGCAAAGGGTCTGAATACTTACAGTTCCAGTCCAAAGTTTGGACACACCCACTCATTCAAGGGTTTTTCTTTATTTTTAACTTTTTTCTACATTGTAGAAAAATAGTGAAGACATAACACATCATGCAGTAGCAAAAAAGTGTTAAACAAATCAAAATCTATTTTATATTTGAGATTCTTCAAAGTAGCCACCCTTTGCCTTGATGACAGCTTTGCACACTCTTGGCATTCTCTCAACCAGCTTCATGTGAAATGCTTTTCTAACAGTCTTGAAGGAGTTCCCACATATGCTGAGCACTTGTTGGCTGCTTTTCCTTCACTCTGCGCTCCAACTCATCCCAAACCATCTCAATTGGGCTGAGGTCGGGTGATTGTGGAGGCCAGGTCATGTGATGCAGCACACTATATCCCTCTCCTTGGTCAAATAGCCCTTACACAGCCTGGAGGTGTGTTTTGGGTCATTGTTCTGTTTAAAAACAAGCGATAGTCCCACTAAGTGCAAACCAGATGGGATGGCGTATTGCTGCAGAATGCAGAATAGTTATGCTGGTAAAGTGTGTCTTGAATTCTAAATAAATCACTGACAGTGTCACCAGCAAAGCTCCCCCACACATCACACCTCCTCCTCCATGCTTCACGGTGGGAACTACACATGCAGAGGTCATTCTTTGACCTACTCTGCATTTCCCAAAGACACAAATTTGGACTCATCAGACCAAAGGACAGATTCCCAGCAGTCTAGTGTCCATTGCTTGTGTTTATTGGCCCACGGAAGTCTCTTCTTATTATTGGTGTCCTTTAGTAGTGGTTTCTTTGCAGCAATTCAACAATGAAGGCCTGATCCACGCAGTCTACTCTGAACAGTTGATGTTGAGATGTGTCTGTTACTTGAACTCTGAAGCATTTATTTGGGCTGCAATTTCTGAGGCTGGTAAATTGAATGAACTTATCCTCCACAGCAGAGGTAACTCTGGGTCTTCCTTTCCTGTGGCTATCCTCATGAGAGACAGTTTCATCATAGCACTTGATGGTTTTTGCGAATGCACTCAAAGAAACTTTCAAAGCTCTTGAAATTTTCCGCATTGACTCACCTTCATGTCTTAAAGTAATGATCGACTGTCGTTTCTCTTCGCTTATTTGAGCTGTTCTTGCCAGAATATGGACTTGGTCTTTTAGTAATTAGGGCTATCTTCTGTATACCATCCCTACCTTGTCACACCCTGACCTTAGATAGCCTTTTTATTTCTCTATTTGGTTAGGTCAGGGTGTGATTAGGGTGGGCATTCTAGTTTTTCATTTTCTATGTTGGCCTGGTATGGTTCAGAGGCAGCTGTCTATCGTTGTCTCTGATTGGGAATCATATTTAGGCAGCCTTTTCCCACCTGTTGTTTGTGGGATCTTGTTTTTGTGTAGCTGCTTGTGAGCAGCCCAGAACGGCACGTTTCGGTTTCTTCTGTTTTGTTTGGTGATTTTCATATTTATTAAACATGTGGAGTTCTACGCACGCTGCGGCTTGGTCCAATCATTCAAACGATCATGACACCTACCTTGTCACAACATTAATAAGAAGGAAAGAAATTCTACAAATGAACTTTTATCAAGGCACACCTGTTAATTGAAATGCATTCCAGACTACCTCATGAAGCTGGTTGAGAAAATGCCAAGAGTGTGCAAAGCTGTCATCAAGGCAAAGGGTGCCTACTTTGAAGAATCTCAAATATAAAATATATTTGTTTAACCCTTTTTTTGTTTACTACATTATTACATATGTGTTATTTCATAGTTTTGATGACTTCACTGCTTTTCTACAATGTAGAAAATAGTAAAAATAAAGAAGAACCCTTGAATGAGTAGGTGTGTCCAAACTTTTGGTTGATACTGTATGTAAATAAGATACTGTTTTCACTTTGTCATTATGGGGTATGGTGTAGATTGTTGAGGATTTTGATTTATTTAAAACATTTTAGAATAATGCTGTAACATAAGTTTGGGGGGAAAAGGTCAAGGGGTCTGAATACTTTCCGAAGGCACTATATGACTGTTCATTTTGTGGTATCACTCTTTGAGTGCCATTTTTTGGTTGCCATTTTGTTTGCTGAAAATGTGTGTTTTCACTTCATTTCAAAATGTCTCTGGTTCACACACATTAAGTGAATGTATGAAATGTGGACAGCTTTATTGACACATATGTTCCACTACTACAGGTGATGTCAATGGATGAATACGACATGGTGGATCTGGAGCATGAAACACTGGTGTTGGCCGTTACCAGTACATTTGGCAATGGAGATCCACCCGAAAATGGAGAGGTAGGATTGGCCAGTACAGTGTGTTAGTTTGTGTGTGTGTACCTGCACATGCGTGCGGTTGAGTGTGTTTACCTGCGTGTGTGTGTTTGATTCCCACAGCAATGTGCAGCGTGTACCATGTATATGTTTAACCTGCAGGCGATTGACTATTGACCGTCTTCCTGTTTGTGTAGAAATTTGGAGCTGCCTTGATGGAAATGAGACATCCTACATCCAACACAGAGGACAGAAAGTGAGTTCAACCATCTGGGCCCATTCAACCAGAGAATGCTGACTTGGTACACATCCCAAATGGCACCCTATTCCCTATATAGTGCACTACTTTTGACCAGGGTTCCATAGAGTGGGTAGTGTACTATATAGGGAATAGGGAGCCATTTGGGATGTAATCATGGCTACAGTAAAGGTCACAGACATCCTCATACAGATGGACAGCATTACTCAACACTTAACTGAGATTTTTTTTTGGAGGAGGAAGTGTACTATCTCCTGTCCTTATGCCCTTGAGTAAGATACTTAACCCCTAAAATTGCTCCACAGATTCTGCACTGCGGCTGGTCTTGTACTCCTCCCAAAATAATGTGTTGTGTCTTGTCTGAAGTCGTTGGGAGGACAGCCAAAGAAAATATTTCTGTCTCTGCAATGGACTAGTGAAGTAGTATTCTATACTGAGTGTACATGCTGTCCCTGTATCTGCCTCTCTGTCAGGAGTTACAAAGTCCGTTTCAACAGCGTGTCGTCCTACTCAGACACCCGCAAATCCTCCAGCGACGAACCCGAGCCCAGGGTCAACTTCGAGAGTACCGGACCCCTCGCCAACGTCAGGTACAGTAAACTAGCCCAATCCAACTTTAAAATTGGCCAATGTGGGTTGAAGTGCAATCTGATTGCCAAAAAATATTTGTATGGTTAAATTCAAATATATTTTTTGCATTGTGCTTAAACAGAGTTGAACAGGTTAACAAACGACAGACTTGTGAGTATAGATGATAGCCAGGCTACAACAGGGAGACAAAGCCCTCTGTCTGTCTGAAGAGAACCCAAAGACGTCTTGGACTGCTTATTAAACCTGTGTTTTGATGGCTGCACGGGGGTGGAAATGTCTCCTTTTCACTAACACAGACAGGGCCATCTGGTGCAAGATAACATAGAAAACATCAGACGAAGTGATAACTCATCCCTTTATACTGTCTGTATAGTGTTCTGAGAGGACAGAGGGAGGAAGAAATAAGCTCTTTTGAGCAATTCCCTTGTATGGTTGTCTGAATCAAATCAATTTAAACTCTGTGTGTGTGCCTGCACATGTGTGCATCTCTCTCTCTCCCTCTCTCTAGGTTCTCAGTGTTTGGCCTTGGCTCCAGGGCCTACCCACACTTCTGTGCTTTTGCCCACGCTGTGGACACGCTGTTCGAGGAGCTGGGGGGGGAGCGCATCCTACGCATGGGGGAGGGAGATGAGCTGTGTGGCCAGGAGGAGTCCTTCAGAAACTGGGCCAAGAAGGTTTTCAAGGTGGGGTGACTGGGGGGGCCTGGGTCAAGAAAGTTTAAGGTGGGGTGACTGGGGAGGCCTGGGTCAAGAAAGTTTAAGGTGGGGTGACTGGGGAGGCCTGGGTCAAGAAAGTTTTCAAGGTGGGGTGACTGGGGAGTCCTGGGCCAAGAAAGTTTTCAAGGTGGGGTGACTGGGGAGACCTGGGCCAAGAAGGTTTTCAAGGTGGGGTGACTGGGGAGTCCTGGGTCAAGAAAGTTTTCAAGGTGGGGTGACTGGGGAGTCCTGGGCCAAGAAGGTCTTCAAAGTTGGGTGACTGGGGGGAGTCCTTGTGGGGCACAGAACACACTCACTCACATGCATGAAGGCCTACACGTCCGTGTGCACACAGGCATGCACACACAGAAATAAGCTCTTTTGAGCAATTCCTTTGTATGGTTGTCTGAATCAAATCAATAGCGGTAATGGTCTTAATAATGGACTACACAGAACAATATTTGCGTCAGAGAATTCTGGCACACCTGGTGTGATGTGCCCACAGGTGTCTGCATGGTCTGTAGAGTTATATTCAGTAGTAAATTAGGAACAACCCCCCACACTCTGACAGCCTGTTGAGTCATGCGTTCTTTGTTGAGCTAATGCTTCAGGCAGCCAGACCTTGACAGTGGGATGATGATCTTATGTTTATTTGCAGACCAGGTGTCATGTGTCAATGTGCAGCGGTTAGGACGGAGTCAGGCACAGGACACAGAACCGAGTAGAAGACGTACTTTACTCGAAAATAAACAACATTTCCACGCAGGGAAAACACACCAGCTCACAGAAGTCTTGAACACTAAACAAAGAACAAACACGCACAAAACCATGTGGGAACTAGAGGGTTAAATAGGGAATAAATTATAACGTAATGGGAACCAGGTGTGTACAATCAAGACAAAACAAATGGAAAAAGAAACGTAGATCGGTGGCAGCTAGAAAGCCGGTGACGACGACCGCCGAACGCCGCCCGAACAAGAAGAGGCACCAACTTCGGCGGAAGTCCTGACACCAGGATGTTTATTTCTGCATTTAGTGCATTATTCATGTTTATAAACCGCTCAAAATGCATCTGTAAAAAGCCTATCAGCTGTGAAAGATAGAGCTCTGAATGTGGTCTAAAATGTGCTGTTAAACAAGCAAAGCTTTGAATACCTGTCCTTATAAACGCCTGTGGTTGTGTCTGTTTGTCAAGGCTGCCTGTGATGTGTTCTGCATCGGTGATGTGAACATCGAGAAGGCACACGATTCTTTGATCAGTAACGATCGTAGCTGGAAGAAGAGCAGGTTCCGCCTCACATACACAGCTGAGGCCCCTGCCCTAACACAAGGTATAAAGGGTTTCATTGAACACTCTGTCTCACTTTAAACAAAACATAGCTTTAAAAAATAAAAAAAATCTTATGAAGCCTTTATAAACCCTTTATAAGGCCTATATGGCTACTTCAGAAATCATTCATAAGCAAGTGTCATGATATGTAAAGGGTGGAAAAGGAGTATTTATCTGATCAAAGTGAATTTGTTACAGTACAGTATAGAATAGCTCAAATGCTTTCATTGATGAACCTTTGTGAATGTGTCCTTCAACAGCATTATACAGCATCCACAAGAAGAAGGTCTATGGAGCCAAGATCATACAGAGTGAAAACCTCCAGAGTTCTACATCCAAGTGGGTAGATTTTGTTCTCACAGTATTGTATAGCTAGCTCAATAAGTGTTTTATGATTTTACTCTAGCCTTGCTTGATATGAGATGCTATAACCCCAAACTGTACAATGTTTACAAACTGTAACTACCAAATCTAACCCCAAACTCTAACCCCAAACTCTAACCACAAACTGTACAATGTTTACAAACTCCAACCCCAAACTCCAACCCCAAACTCTAGCCACAAATTCTAGCCACAAATTCTAACCCCAAACTCTAGCCACAAACTCTAACCCCAAACTCTAGCCACAAACTGTAACTACCAAATCTAACCCCAAACTCTAACCACAAACTGTACAATGTTTACAAACTCCAACCCCAAACTCTAGCCACAAATTCTAGCCATAAATTCTAACCCCAAACTCTAGCCACAAACTCTAGCCACAAACTCTAGTCACACATTATAACCACAAACTATAACTACAAACTCTAACCCCAAACTCTAACTCCAAACTGTAAGCACAAACTCTAGCCACAAACTCTAAGCCCAAACTCTAGTCACACATTATAACCACAAACTATAACTACAAACTCTAACCCCAAACTCTAGCTACAAACTCTAACCCCAAAATCTAGTCACAAACTCTAGTCACAAATTATAACTACAAACTCTAACCCCAAACTCTAACCACAACTCTAACTACAAACTGTCACCCAAAACTTTAACCCAAAACTCTAACCCCAAACTCTAGTCACAAACTCTAACCCCAAACTGTAACCACAACTGTAACCACAAACTGTAACCACCAAATGTAACCACAGTTCTGAATCCCCTAGCAGTCGCTCCACCATATTTGTTAGACTCCACACAAATAACGAGGACAGCCTGGTGTACCAACCCGGTGACCATCTGGGCATCTTCCCTGGAAACCATGAGGACCTGGTTACGGCCCTCATAGAGAAACTAGAGGACGGTCCACCTGTCAATCAAATCGTTAAGGTGGAGTTCCTGGAAGAGAGGAACACAGCACTGGGTAAGTAGAACTCTATGTTATGTATACAACCTGTATTTAGGAAGCCCTCCATGCTCTTCATTCAATATTAGACAATAAAGAACAAACAGAGTTTGATATTGGATATGCAGGTCTTATTAGGAGGATTTTTGGTGGTTTACATTATGCACAGTGTACAGTATACTTGACTATTTAATGCTCAAATACTTGAATTTTTTTAAGCAGTGCTTAACATTTTACACTGGCATTCACAGGTTGTGTAGGCTACTCATACATCATGCTATTGTAGTGTTATATTATTGATGCACAAGAATAAATACTGAACTTGTTCTAAGTGGGCGGCAGGTAGCCTAGCTGTTAAGAGCGTTAGGCCAGTAACTGAAACGTCACTGGTTTGAATCCCAGAGCCAACTAGGTGAAGAAAAAAATAACAGTTGATATGCCCTTGAGCAAGGCACTTGCACACGCTCCTGTATGTCGCTCTTGATAAGAGTGTCCGTCAAATGTACTTTTGTGCTTGTTTTCTCCATCTGAAGGTGTGATCAGTAACTGGCTGGAGGAACCTCGGATCCCCCCTTGCACCATCTACCAGGCCTTCCAGCACTTCCTGGATATCACCACGCCCCCCAGCCCAGTCCTGCTTCAGCAGTTTGCCTCCCTGGCCACTAACGACAAGCAGAGGAAGAAGCTAGAGACCCTCAGTAAGGTAATGAACGGTTCTAACCATATAGTCTGTATGTTTCACCATGTGTACAGATGTAGGATCTTAATTTGACCCATATTGTCACAGCAAAATAACCCTGCAGCAACAGGATTTGAATGTCTAGTCCATAATGTTGTTTGATCGGTGGTTAGGCTATAAGCTGGCTAAAAGTAGACTACATGAAAAGTGCAATACTGTTAATATAACCGTGGGTTTTTGTGGGTTTTCAGTGAATTTATATAAATCACAAAGCGCAGCAATAAAAGAGTGGTCGAATTAAGATCCTATGTACCTTATATCCTTGAGTCAGTATGTTAAAAGGTCCACCAGTCAACCCTCCAGATTCAAGGGGTCTCCTATGCAATGTACTCATACAGATCTGCTACGTTAATTTGATCCCTCTGTTATCGCAGATCATTTTCATGTACAGCAGAAAATGCTTTAAAAGGCTCCTAAAGTTTGTAATCAGAGTCATCATGCCCATAGGGTGCACAGCGGCACGTGTCCCCTCATATTTGTCCTGTTTAAAAAATAAATAACAAATCTGTAATACTACAAGCTACCTAGCAATTTTATGAAGTTGGCTTTAGCTAGCCCAGATAGGTTCCCAATCTCCTAACCTTATAACTAGCTAGCAAGAGTAGCTAGCTTGTCTAATTATCTTAGCAGGCATGCCTGCTGGCAACGTTAGAATATAGAAAAGCAAGCAATAACTAAATGTACTGAATAAGACTCACATTCCTTTCAATATTTTACCCAGATTTTAACAGAGATGCAGAGAAGCATATTTAGTTCCTTTAACAAAAGAACCATCAGTCAGGAGGATACAGACAGCTCAAGAGGTATGCTTTAATATGCAGAAAAATTTACTTTAGATTTTTAAAAATTACATAGAATTAAACATAATGATTATGGCTTTAGATTGCAGTAATAAGGTGTTTCAGGTATTTGAAAAATTCAAAATTCTCCAATTTACGGACAGGGGGCATAGCCCCCCTCCAGACCACCCCAAGCCATCCTCACATACTTTGTGCCCCCTCAGATTTTTGGTGTGAATGATACTCCTGTTTGTAATTCCCACTTTAAAATGTCACACTTGACTTGATTGGCCCTAAAGAAAAATGTATCAACACCTACAAAAATGTAAATTAAAGCTAGAATCCTTAAATAAAAGAATAACAAAGCGGTCACTTCTGCTTCTGTTTTGGTAAAAAGCTGAGAGAGGGCCTGAAGAAATGTAACCACTCTCAACTTCATAGAGACAGGTATGGACAGGTGTGTTAACCATGGCCTATATTCAATCTGTATTGCTGAAGCGTTAGAAATGTTAAGGTATTTTCCTAATTTCCTATTGAACATTACCTTTAAATTTCAATCATGCTGAATATCCGTTATACGGATTGAATAGAGCCCAATGATTTGAAGCTATACTGTGTTT
This sequence comes from Salvelinus fontinalis, assembly GCF_029448725.1. Classification (NCBI taxonomy): domain Eukaryota; kingdom Metazoa; phylum Chordata; class Actinopteri; order Salmoniformes; family Salmonidae; genus Salvelinus; species Salvelinus fontinalis. The sequence goes on from NC_074692.1 coordinate 36,908,975, forward strand.
ATTTACATTTACATTGTTACAAACATTGGAGTCAACAAGCTTCTATTTTGGGTTCTGATGTGGTTAGACAGTTGAACTAAGCTCATGAGGCATTTATAAGTTATACTCTTCAAGAATCAATGGGTATACAGTGCCTTCGGAAATAATTCAGATCCGTTGACTTTTTCTGCATTTTGTTACGTTACAGCCTTATTCTAAAATGTATTATATATTTATTTTTTTCTCAGCAATCTACACCCCATAAAGACAAAGCAATAACAGGTTTTTAGAAATTTTTGCAAGTGTATTAAATATTTAAACCAGAAATACCTTATTTACATAAGTATTCAGTCACTTTGCTATGAGACTTGAAATTGAGCTCAGCTGAACCTTGTTTCCATTGATCATCCTTGAGATGTTTCTACAACTTGATTGGAGCCCACCTGTGGTAAATTAAATTGATTGGACATGATTTGGAAAGGCACACACCTGTCTATATAAGGTCCCACAGTTGACAGTGCATGTCAGAGCAAAAAACCAAGCCATGAGGTTGAAGGAATTGTCCGTAGAGCTCTGAGACAGGATTGCGTTGAGGCACAGATATGGGGAAGGTTACCAAAAAATGCATGCAGCATTGAAGGTCCCCAAGAATAAAGTGGAAACCTTCCAGATGGACAACCATCTCTGCAGCATGCCACCAATCAGGCTTTTATGGTAGAGTGGCCAGATGGAAGCCACTCTTCAGTAAATGGCACATGACAGCCTGCTTGGAGTTTGCCAAAAGGTACCTAAAGACTCTCAGACCATGAGAAACAAGATTCTCTGGTCTGATGAAACCAAGATTGAACTCTTTGGCCTGAATGCCAAGCATAACGTCTGGAGGAAACCTGGCACCATGCCTCGGTGAAGCATGGTGGTGGCAGATTCATGCTGTGGGGATGTTTTTCAGTGGCAGGGACTGGGAGACTAGTCAGGATCGAGGGAAAGATGAATGGAGCAAAGTACAGGGAGATCCTTGATGACAACCTGCTCCAGAGCGCTCAGGTTTTCCGACTGGGGCGAAGGTTCACCTTCCAACAGGACAACAACCCTAAGCACACAGCCAAGACAACGCAGGAGTGGCTTTGGGACAAGTCTCTGAATGTCCTTGAGTGGCCCAGCCAGAGCCCGGACTTGAACATCTGTGGAGAGACCTGAAAATAGCTGTGCAGAAATGCTCCACATCAACCTGACAGAGCTTGAGAGGATCTACAGAGAAGAATGGGAGAAACACCCTAAATACAGGTGTGCCAAGCTTGTAGCGCCCTACCCAAGAAGACTCAATGCTGTAATCGCTGCCAAAGGTGCTTCAACAAAGTACTGAGTAAAGGGTCTGAATAATTATGTAAAAGTGATATTGTAGTTTTAAAAAAACTGTTATTGCTTTGTCATTATGGAGTAGATTTTCCTGCTGGTGAAATTAGACAGTTCAGTACAGTTTTATCTGAAGGAATTCAGTGCTAGGAAGACCCTGGTACATTGCATTTTTGTAGGTCCATTGTGATTTTGTTTAATAATGCATAGATTCCACAGGATAGAATAACCAAACATATTTCTATTTGAAGTAGCAGACACTTAACTCGAAGTGACTTACTGTACAGTGAGTGCATTTCACTATGTGTGACCCTAGTGGGAATTGAACCCACAACTTTGGTATTGGTAGCACTATGCTTTAACCAACCCATGACTCTGGTGTTACCAGCACTATGCTTTAACCAGCCTGTGACTCTGGTGTTACTAGCACTATGCTTTAACCAACCCGTGACTCTGGTGTTACCAGCACTATGCTTTAACCAACCCATGACTCTAGTGTTACTAGCACTATGCTTTAACCAACTGAGCCACAAAGGACTGCTAAGGTAATTAATTTGATTAGCATTCATTAGATTCTTCAAGCGTTTTCATTATGCCTTTTGTCACAGACAGTGAGCACATTAAACAGAGGTACAAATACTTGTTAGGAAGGTGCAAATAAAAGCATGATCATGGTTTTTACGTCTTAATTTATTATCATGGGAATTCTTCAACCCCAAAATGTCTCCTTGTTGAATGCGTTCTTGTCAATACAGTAGCTGTGAATTTCCACTTTATCGCAAAACGGAGGCACCCTGTGCTCAGGGCACAATTGACCCGTGTATTCAATATGTTTACAAAAAAAACATGAATGCCTTCCTCTATGTGATTGAAAACCATTTTGAAGCACTTTGCGCTTGTTGGAAATAACCTTAGAGTAGAGAAGTTTTAGCTTGCACAGACGCAATAGAATTTAAGCCATGCGCCCGGTATCCCTCAGACACATTTTCTCCCCATACTGAGACTCCCACAGTTCAAAAACGTCAATTTTGGTGAATGTCTTAAAACGTTATGTTGGTCAGGCGAGTGAGTGCCTCACTCTTTGTGGTTCAACTCATTCTAAAAAAACTAAAGAGGAAAAAAAGAGAAACATTGGAATAATAAACAGACATCAAGCCACGGTGGGATCTTCAGCTACCGGTTATCCTTGCTATTTGTCTTCGTCTCAGTTGACCTGCGTGACTCCCAGTGTCTGTGGCTTACACAAGGTACTCAGGCTCCGGCTGTTCTTCAACCTGCATTGTTGGTTAAGGGCTTGTCAGTAAGCATTTCCCTGCAAGGTCTACACCTGTTCTATTCGGCGCATGTGACAAATAACATTTCATTTGAAGTTCAGATAATGACTGAAGCTGGAAAGCCCAAAATATGTCAGAAGTCAATCATACATAATGTCATCATCACATCAGGAGATTGTTGTGAGTTGTCTGACTAAGATATATGTCTCACCTCTTATCTTCTCCACCAGGTGTGTGGAGTTGGAGAAACAACCATAATAACTCATTTTCTCTGAAGCAATACATTTCTTCAGCATGGCTCCTTATAGTAGGGTATATTGAATGCACATTACATTAACATGCCTCTTCTTCACCTCTCTCCTTTCCTACTTCTCTCCTTTCCTACTCCTCTCATCCACCTCTCTACTCTCCTTTCCTTTCCTACTTCTCTCCTCCTCCTCTCCTTTCCTACTCCTCTCATCCACCTCTCTACTCTCCTTTCCTTTCCTACTTCTCTCCTCCTCCTCTCCTTTCCTACTCCTCTCATCCACCTCTTTACTCTCCTCTCCTTTCCTAATCTTCTCCTCCACCTCTCTCCTTTCCTCTCCTCCTTCTCTACTCTCCTCATTTTCTACTCCTCTACCTCTCTCCTCCTCTCCTCCATTTCTCTCCTTTCCTCCTCCTCTCCTCCACCTCTCTCCCCTCCTTTCCTACTCCTCTCCTCTCAGGGCTTGCAGGAGTATGAGAAGTGGAAGTGGTATAACAACCCAACCATGGTGGAGGTGTTGGATGAGTTTCCCTCCATCCAAATGCCCTCTACCCTGCTGTTAACCCAGCTACCCCTGCTCCAGCCCAGATACTATTCTATCAGCTCCTCACCAGACGTTCACCCAGGGGAGATTCACCTCACCGTGGCCGTAGTGTCATACAAAACCAGGGGTAAGGGCTGGCGCTAGACTGAGTTTACAGGAGCAGGATGAAGTTCCCTCAGACACTGATCTAGTCAGTTTTACATGTTCCTTAGGGTAGTCTTTTCAGCATGGTTATGGCATGAGGCTCTACAACACTAGAGGTAAGGGCTGTCGCTAGGCTACATGGTATTTACAAGTGTAAAGTTAGCCCTAGACACTGATCTGAGGTTATTTCCCCTATATATGGTAAAGGTTATGATTTCTCAGATGTGCGCAATATGATGTGATGTGTGTGAAGCTGAGCATGATGGTTAAATTACAATCATTTCTCTAATCTGGAGACAAATGCCCTTAGCCCTGGGAACTGCATTATGTGTCCTCTTCTTCAGTGGTAGTTTGGAGAGGAGGCGGTACGCCGGTGAAGTGGATGATGGGTAATTGTCTCATTTCAGATGGAGAGGGCCCGATCCACCATGGAGTATGTTCATCATGGCTCAACAGAATAGAGGCAGAAGAAATGGTCCCCTGTTTTGTCAGAGGGTATAACATTGTACTTCTTTTTGTGTTTGTGTTATTGTTGCATGATTGCTTTACTCTTATGGAATGAATACGTCATTTTCTATGATTGTAAGTGGTGGTTTGGACTATATCAAACGTCAACCTCGATTGTTATATGGTGTGTATTCATATGTACTGACTCAGATCTGTCAGTGCAGGTCACAACACTGCACATGATTATACCATATGATTCATATCCAACATTGACTCATATATGGTGTCCTCTACAATCATTGACTAAAATGGTTGTTTCTTCTGTTACATTTGAATTTCTGATAAAGAAAAATGCATGGATTCTAGTTATCAGAAATTACAATTGAAGGCATAACATAAAACATCTAAAATAATAAATGTACCAAATTATTGTAGAATGCAACACAAAGGCTACAAATCAAGACATTTTAAGATAAAGAAAAATACTTTGATTCTAGTTATTAGAAATGAAAATGTCTTGATTCATAGCCTTTATGGTGCATTCTACAATCATTTGGAACATTTATTTAAATGTTTTATGTTATGCCTTCAATTGTAATTTCTGATGGAAAACATGCTTTGAATCTAGTGCTCTTAATTAAAAATGTCTTGATCAAATGTCTGATTCTAGTGCGCCTACGTTCCGATTGCCAAAGGACCACAGAGCTCCATGTATCCTAGTCGGTCCAGGCACTGGGATCGCCCCCTTCAGAAGCTTCTGGGAACAGAAACTTTTTGACTACGAACACAAAGGTTTGTGTACAAAAAAGGAAAAGCATTTTCACACTTGATCTTAATTCTTGCATGTGGGAATTATTCGATAATGACTTTTAATAAAAATGTCAAATAAACCACACATTGTGCAGCCAGTATCACTTGTGCTTATTCAACATCAGACAGAACTTCATAAATATACACTGTAGTCTTTAGATGACTCGAAAACATGTATAGTTCTGTGAAAGGTGAAGTAATGTGGTGTTTGCTTCCATAGGGATCAAATCCTGCCCTATGATCCTGGTATTTGGATGTCGTCAGTCCCAGATAGACCACATCTACAAGGAGGAGACAATCCAGGCTAAGAACAAAGAGGTGTTCAAAGAGCTGTACACAGCCTACTCCAGAGAGCCTGGCAGACCTAAGGTACTGTTAACCTTAAACACTTGCTTTAGTCCATTTTGAGTTTAAACATGACACTGTGTCTTTGGCAGTAAAGACACAGCAACATAGACAAAGGCCATGTGGGACATAAGAAAGTGGATTTCTAAATAAAACGTATGGATATCTCTATCCCTTATCCCTGTGTTTGTCTTTTCCCTTGACGCCACATGAGGCTGCTGAGGGGCTCATAATGATGTCTGGGAACGGAGTGAATGGAATAAAACACCTGGAAACCATGTGGTTGATGTATTTGATATCATTCCACTAATTCCGCTCCAGTCATTACCACGAGCCTGTTCTCCCCAATTAAGGTGCCATCTACCTCCTGTGCTTGACTCCCACTGTTACTTTCTTCCGATTGTAAAATACTGTCCTCACACAGGCCACCATGTATGTAGGATTCTAAACAAACCCGATGCTCCATCGCTACAATCTGTTTGTTGCCTTCCACTGTCTTTGACCCTGTAGCTCTCTCCATCTGATTGATTGAATCCCTCTTTTTCCTGTCGCTCTCTGACACAGACATATGTGCAGGATGTGCTTTGTGAGCAGCTATCGGAGACTGTGTACCAGTGCCTGAAGGAAGAGGGAGGACACATCTACGTGTGTGGGGACGTGGGTATGGCCGGGGACGTCCTCAAGACCGTCCAGCAGATTATCAAACTGCAGGGAAACATGACGCTGGAGGACGCAGGGTTCTACATCAGCAAACTCAGAGTAAGGACAACGGGCTTCGCTATCCTGAACACTAAACTAATTAACCTAGCTGACTCACTGAACGACTGACTGAAACATAAAGTACAGAGTAAATGTGAGTCATGTGATTTGGACATTGGCAGATTACACCTTTTTATGGACGGTTTTCAGAATATGACAGACACATTCAGACACGTTCAGGATTTGTTTGGTGGGATTCAAATAAGGTTGTTACATTACTGACTCAAAGAAAGAGAAACCAAAAACACACGTTTCAAAGATTTGAATAAGCAAAATGCGTAAAGACCACCAGACAACCAACTGTACAGACCATCAATACTGTACATGAAAGACTGGAATCAAAGATCCATATGAGCAGAATGGCTGGATCACTATTGACTTATCATTTAAAAATGAGTTTGATTCTGTTAATGATCAACTAAGAAACGGTTTTATCCAAGCCCTGGCTATTGAAAACATGTTTCAAGACGATGCTGGACCGTACTGTACATTGCACTGCACTGTATCCGTCTTTCCTCTGTCCCCACCGATCCCACTGTATCTGTCCTTCCCCTCTGTCCCCACCGATCACAATGTATCTGTCCTTCCCCTCTGTCCCCACCGATCACAATGTATCTGTCCTTCCCCTCTGTCCCCACCGATCCCACTGTATCTGTCCTTCCCCTCTGTCCCCACCGATCACAATGTATCCGTCTTTCCTCTGTCCCCACCGATCCCACTATCTGTCCTTCCCCTCTGTCCCCACCGATCCCACTGTATCTGTCCTTCCCCTCTGTCCCCACCGATCACAATGTATCCGTCTTTCCTCTGTCCCCACCGATCCCACTGTATCTGTCCTTCCCCTCTGTCCCCACCGATCACAATGTATCTGTCCTTCCCCTCTGTCCCCACCGATCACACTGTATCCGTCTTTCCTCTGTCCCCACCGATCTCACTGTATCTGTCCTTCCCCTCTGTCCCCACCGATCACAATGTATCCGTCTTTCCTCTGTCCCCACCGATCCCACTGTATCTGTCCTTCCCCTCTGTCCCCACCGATCACAATGTATCCGTCTTTCCTCTGTCCCCACCGATCCCACTGTATCTGTCCTTCCCCTCTGTCCCCACCGATCACAATGTATCCGTCTTTCCTCTGTCCCCACCGATCCCACTGTATCTGTCCTTCCCCTCTGTCCCCACCGATCACAATGTATCCGTCTTTCCTCTGTCCCCACCGATCCCACTGTATCTGTCCTTCCCCTCTGTCCCCACCGATCACAATGTATCCGTCTTTCCTCTGTCCCCACCGATCCCACTGTATCTGTCCTTCCCCTCTGTCCCCACCGATCACAATGTATCCGTCTTTCCTCTGTCCCCACCGATCCCACTGTATCTGTCCTTCCCCTCTGTCCCCACCGATCACAATGTATCTGTCCTTCCCCTCTGTCCCCACCGATCCCACTGTATCTGTCCTTCCCCTCTGTCCCCACCGATCACAATGTATCTGTCCTTCCCCTCTGTCCCCACCGATCACAATGTATCCGTCTTTCCTCTGTCCCCACCGATCCCACTGTATCTGTCCTTCCCCTCTGTCCCCACCGATCACAATGTATCCGTCTTTCCTCTGTCCCCACCGATCCCACTGTATCTGTCCTTCCCCTCTGTCCCCACCGATCACAATGTATCTGTCCTTCCCCTCTGTCCCCACCGATCCCACTGTATCTGTCCTTCCCCTCTGTCCCCACCGATCACAATGTATCCGCCTTTCCTCTGTCCCCACCGATCCCACTGTATCTGTCCTTCCCCTCTGTCCCCACCGATCACAATGTATCCGTCTTTCCTCTGTCCCCACCGATCCCACTGTATCTGTCCTTCCCCTCTGTCCCCACCGATCACAATGTATCCGTCTTTCCTCTGTCCCCACCGATCCCACTGTATCTGTCCTTCCCCTCTGTCCCCACCGATCACAATGTATCCGTCTTTCCTCTGTCCCCACCGATCCCACTGTATCTGTCCTTCCCCTCTGTCCCCACCGATCACAATGTATCCGTCTTTCCTCTGTCCCCACCGATCACAATGTATCCGTCTTTCCTCTGTCCCCACCGATCACAATGTATCCGTCTTTCCTCTGTCCCCACCGATCACAATGTATCCGTCTTTCCTCTGTCCCCACCGATCACAATGTATCCGTCTTTCCTCTGTCCCCACCGATCACAATGTATCCGTCTTTCCTCTGTCCCCACCGATCACAATGTATCCGTCCTTCCCCTCTGTCCCCACCGATCCCAATGTATCCGTCCTTCCCCTCTGTCCCCACCGATCCCACTGTATCTATGGCGTAATCCTGTGGCCATTTCATTCCACACACACACCTTATCTTCTCTCCTCGCAGGACGAAAACCGCTATCACGAGGACATCTTTGGTGTCACGCTGCGTACGTACGAGGTCACCAACCGGCTGCGTTCGGAATCCATCGCCTACATTGAGGAAAGCAAAAAGGACTCTGACGAGTGAGTCTTTAGTTTACCCCCGCAGCTTTCACTGTGTTCCCCTCTTGTTCGTTCACAGCCACACACTGTCCCTGGGACATCTCTGCTGTTTTTACATACTGTGCCATACTGGTGGGAGGGACCTGCAGGCTGTAGATACACTGGAGATGCAGTCTCTGGTCTGGTTTATGACTGTTTTCAAAATGCAGAATGGGTAACCATAGAAACCAGTTGAAAAGAGATCCAACTCAACCAACCGGATCACAGTGTTAACAGGTGGCTCTGTTGTGTTTTCCATTCACTCCGTATATTTATAATTCCATTCTATTGTTTCGTAAAGGGGCAATCTTCCAATGGTACATCCATTTTTTGCACTATTAAATGAATGAAATACACCCATTGATTCTTGCAGAATATAACTTCAAAATGACTCATGAGCTTAGTTCAACTTTCGTACCCCATCAGAACCAAAAATACAAGCTTGTTTTACTCCATTGTTTGTAAACAATGTAAATGTAAGCAAACACTGTATAGCCTCAAAACATGGTTTAAACAATTTTTCTATCATGGATGGTCATAGCTCTGTCTATGAATTTAAAAGTGGTTACATTTCTCTAGCCCCATCCCTGAGCTTTTGACCGAAACAGTGGAGGGTGGCATTTTGTTGTTGTCTGAACTGAGGATTGCGCCTTTAAAGATAATAGCCTCATTTTTATTACATTTGTCATATGAATTAAGAAATAAGTCTGGTTTGCACAATGCCTCATTAAAAAGCGTCATAATAATGTATGTGATCAAAGGCCTTGTTACAGAGTGAGCTGGATGAGTAACACCTGTCTCTCTCTTCCTTCTCCTCCTCTCTGTCAGGGTGTTCTGCTCGTAGAACCCTAAGTGGGGTTCTGATGTGGACCAACCGGAAGGGCCGTACGCCGCAGGGGGGCGGGGAAACGAGTGACAGACACTACAGCTGATCGAGAATACTGTGCCAAGTTTTGTACTGTAAAAAATGTTTGTTCTTTTTATATACCAGTTCAGCTTCATCATGGTCAGTCAGGCTCTGCACTTAGTCTGTAGCAAGGTTTGAAACATTTTGGGTTTTTTGAATTTTGAGATGCGTTTTCTTGTTTATTTTGAAATTGATTACTTTCTGATTTCATCATGCATCATAATGTGTACCTAGTATTATACCAGCCTCTTTGTTGATGCATGAGCAAGATGAGAATATTGGTACATAAATATACTGTTAGCTATTTAATGTTAGAATCAAACCCCTTTTGCTAAAGTTTTATATTTGCAGGACTACTTATGGTAAACAAGGTCACAATGCTTTGATTGGAGATTCAGTCTAAGGTCCATTCCCAACCAACTGAATCTAATGCATTTCAACATATACTGTACAAGGCTGAAATGTTGTCAGTCTGAGCTGGTCTACCCTGTTTTGGTGTGAATAATTTTTTTTGAAAGGGAGAGAAAAAATACATAAATGGGTGCAGTGAAGAACTATGAACCAGATTTGCTTGACAGTCCATCAAAATGCATTTGTTTCTCTGTCTCTCCGCCTGGCTGTCAGAGTAGCAGCGTTTTCTCCCTATTTTGTGGTCTGATTTCCAACAGGAACTGCATTAAAATGTGGACGAAAGCCGTTGCAATGTTTGAAATGTCATGCCGTGGGAGAGCCTATGCATGCGTATCTTCTGTATACATTCATAGCCAATATTTAACAATTACACACAAAAACCAATGCTTATAATCTAGAAGGCTCTGCATCTTCTAAATGGTATACAATATTATCAAGGGGGAAAAAACTATGGCACATATCTCTGGCTGCCTTCCTATTTATTCGCTAAGACCAAATGCTGAGGTATTGGGTTGCTGTCTGATAGCTTTGAAATGACTTCATATATGGTACATATTTCCAATGGTAACTGAGTGAGGAAAGGAGTCATGATTTTAAGTGAATCAAGAGGGTGGGTTGCTTTACTTTGCTTGCTGTCCTTGACCAACCATTACCAGAGACGGAAAAGGAAGCGAGACATCTAACTCGCTCCTTTTTTCTGGTTCATATACAGTCAATGAACTAAGCAGACCAGACCCAGCTGCTAATTCATTGGTGCCTATGGGAGAGCCACCACTTAATCAGACCGTAACTGTGAAAGAAAAATGATATGATAAACAGCCTAAGTGGGACATCTTCATTTAACCATGTAACCAGAGTTATATATGGCTACATGTACAGTAACTATCAATGTAGAGGAACCCCTGTTTGTGCATAGTGTCTTTCTTATCCCCATGTCATCAGATCTGGAATAAATAACAGGAATCTCAAATGGGAGAAATCTTGAATAGCAGATCTTGAATAGCTAGTTTTGAGCGATTAACTGACATTTTCAAGTTCGGGGGGTTATTTAACAGCTAATTGACCGACGTCTGTTTAATTACTTGAATTCCATTTAGTTTTGTTTGTTTTGTGAAACCACCGTGCCGTTTCACTAAAGAGACAATTCAAAACCTTCACGAGAGAAATCTGAGAAATCAAGTCAAGAACTACACTGAATAAAAATATAACACAACATGTAAAGTGTTGATCCCATGAGCTGAAATTAAAGATCCCAGAAATGTTCCATACTCACAAAACGCTTATTTCTCTCAAATGTTGTGCACAAATTTGTTTACATCCCTGTTGGTGAGCGTTTCTCCTTTGCCAAGATAATAATTCTCTCTCTCTCTCTCTCTCTCTCTCTCTCAAGAAATAAATAATTAGATCATTACTTTTGGTTGTTGTCATGGCAATCCAACTAAGTAGAGTTCACTTCATTGTAAAAGAAGGTTGAGGATGATATCTTAATAAAAATTAAATGTATGATATTCATCCTTTGTCAAAGCACTGTGTTAACCTTAATTTTCCCACTTTAGGCAAAAGGTAATTAAACAGCCTTTTCAATGAGCATTATGTGAAGGCCATTTAGCAGGGCTGATTTGAGTAATCCTGTTTACATTCTAAACATGTCATTGACATTTGTTTGTGATAAAGAATATATTTCCAATGGTCACCAACTCTGCAGTTACTTGTGTTTTTTCTTTATTTCTTCCTTCATTTCTTAGCTTCTTATGCTTGCCTGCTCTCTTTCTTTAGTATTTCCTTTGTTTGCAAACTAAAATGGCCGCAAGCATGATTGAAACGTAATGGATTTCTGTTATCTGAGTCTCTCTGCTACTTACTGGCGCATATAGATTAAGCTTTTAACGGATACCTTTCTGTTTTTATTTGGGGAGAATGAGGCAACTCTGTTCATTGTTCCTATTGCTGAATGTCTTTGTTCCTCCCAAGAACTACAAGTACTTTTGCTTTTTGTTTTTAAGCGTATTTGAGATTATTTGTAAAATGAAAGCGCTATATAAAATAAATATTATAAAATAATGAATTAATATATTATTATTATTTGCTTACTTAGGTTTTGGGGGATTTGGAATGAGGGCCGCTAAAACTCTGTAATGTGCAAGAACAAAAAAATATACAGTACCAGTCAAACGTTAGGACACACCTACTCCTTCGAGGGTTTTTGTATTTTTACTATTTACTACATTGAAGAACAGTAGTGAAGACATCAAAGCCATGATATAACACATATGGAACATGTACAGTATATATATATTAATTTAACCTTTTTTTAACTAGGCAAGTCAGACAAATTATTATTTACAATGTCAGCCTACCCCAGCCAAACCCAGATGATGCTGGGCCGATTGTGCGCCACCCTATGGGACTCCCAATCACGGCTGGATGTGATACAGCCTGGATTCGAACCAGGGACTGTAGTGACACCTCTTGCACTGAGATGCAATGCTTGAGACTGCTTTGCCACTCGGGAGCCCTTATTACGTAGTAACCAAAAAAGTGTTAACAAATAAAAATGTATTTTATATTTGAGATTCTTCAAAGTAGCCACCCTTTGCCTTGATTACATCTTTGAAAACTCTTGGCGTTCTCTCAACCAGCTTCATGAGGTAGTCACCTGGAATGCATTTCAATTAACAGGTGTGCCTTGTTAAAAGTTAATTTGTGGAATTTCTTTCCTTTTTAATGCATTTGAGCCCATCAGTTGTTTTATGACAGGGTAGGGGTGGTATACAGTGGTATACAGAAGATAGCCCTATTTGGTAAAAGACCAAGTCCATATTATGGCAAGAGCAGCTCAAATAAGCAAAAAGAAACGAGTCCATCATTACTTTAAGACATGAAGGTCAGTCAATGCAGAACATTTCAAGAACTTTGAAAGTTTCTTTGAGTGCAGTCGCAAAAACCATCAAGCGCTATGATGAAACTGGTTCTCATGAGAACCACCACAGGAATGGAAGACCCAGAGTTAACTCTGCTGCAGAGGATACGTTCATTAGAGTTACCAGCCTCAGAAATTGCAACCCAAATAAATGCTTCA